>NC_091193.1:34791419-34898919 GCF_040958095.1 Procambarus clarkii
GTCAATAAAGTGCTCAGCTTCACCCAAGTTATTTTTGGTCGGACAGTTCCATCATTCTTCAGCAGAAACCGGAATGGTATACAAGGAGACCAGGATTTTCCACAATCAACAATTGGTAGTCATTGGTACTAAAATCAACTACACGTCAGTCATCTAACATCATCGATTTTTTTTTTAAGAACATTTGTTGTGTAATAATGTTAAAATGATATTTTGCTCAATTTTGTTGTCAATCAATTGTATTAAATTTCTGAAAGAGTTAAGATCTCTGAATCCCTCGGAACAAAATTTTGGAAACCCTGAATGTTGAAAACTAGAAATATAGTAGTGAAATTCTAGAAAAGTGGATATATATAAAAAAATTCACATGGACCTGTTTAAGAAAGAGCTCTAGTAGGAGAGCTATTGCACTGCGCCTAAGACATAGGTTCTAGAAATGATAAGGGTAGCAGTTTCCTTGCTCCGAGTTCATTGGTGCAAGAGGGGTGGACAACATGAACCTGATACTCTTAGCTCGAAGTATGTGGACATTCTATTGCTGACTAATTTCAGAACTCTGATATTATAATTAGTATTGATAATATCGACTTCCTTTTAAGGTTGGGAAAATCGCATGTGGACATTAATTTTGAATGTTTGGTTAATTAAGTGACATGCTGTGGCATAAAGTGACCACAGGTGTTGAGTGGAACACATGAATGACGGAACACGTCGATGGACGACGAAGGCCAATGATTTTTGTTCGCCAGATTTTGTGATAGGGATTGGGATATTGAATTTAGTTATATCAAGTCTGGGTATAGGATGTTTTATTCTTCCAGATGTATTGGGAAGATTGCTGGACTGTAAACAACATTATAGTTGTAGAGTGAACCAGCCAAGCTGATTTGGCTGGAATAAACTTTGAGGCGTTGGTTCAATTTTTATATAAAGTAAAGGATTGGCCCTGGTAACCGTCACACCACTGCTACCTCAAGATCGACCAAGGAATTTAATATCCAGTCTGAAGCCTTCCCAGACCTCCCTACAAGATGCGCCACGAGTAGTGGATCCACACACCTCAACTACTGGACGAGTAACTCCCGCGGCAGCAGCCAATCACAGACCCAGGCGTCGCCACTCACCCAGCCCGGCCAAACACCGACTCAGCCATCGCCACCAACCCATCCTTGGACCAAGTCCATTTTATCCAACGGTCGACCCCAAAGACGCATTCATCAATTTTAACATTGTTCGTTCAAAACGAAACTTTAATTTATATTTGAAAAATCTTATAATGTATTGGCGTATTGTGCATATTTAGGCACTGGTTAGGTTACGTGTTTAGGTTCTGTTGGCGATTATTTATATTTGTAGTATGTGGGTGAAGGAAGCATTTACAGCACTGCAGTTAAAGCAAAAGTCGTCAGTGAAGAACTTGTTCCAGAGGTGTTCGGCGACATCAGTCCTGAGTAAACCGTTTTTCATTCATAAACTAGGAGTTTGGCGGGTGCATGGAATGAACTGAGTTTGTTTGGAGGACGGGGTGGTTGCCACACACTTCCCCACCATGACCAGTGATACTCACCCCCACCATAGTGATGGGTGTTACTTAACACGGGATGGGTGAGCCCGTGTTAAGTAAAAGCCAGAAAAGGAAGCAAGAGAAACAAATTGTTGATGAACAACAGGGTGGACGAGCTCCAGCAGCACCAAAAAGCAAATTCACGCGTCTGGCTTTCCCTAAAGACACGAGTGTAGCTGAGAAGATTGTTAGGAGCAAGTAACTGGGCAAGGTGTAAACACCTGGCTTTGTAGACCTGCTACGTCCACATCTCAACTTCCTTCAAGTTCTCCCTTCAAGATAATCATAACAAAACAAGTAGATGAATTCCTAGTCTACAGATACCATCACGAGTATCCACTAGAGTGGGTCTATGAATTAGAAAGGGTACACAGAGAAAGAAAATTGAACAAGATTGGTAAACCTACCAAATATTTATAGTCTGGAAGAAGCTTGATCCAATACCTAACCAGTATTGGTTTGGTGGGTTGTATGCGCCCCCCAGCAGCTTGAACACTCCCTGTGGAGTGTTGCAAGTGCTGTGGCAGTGGGCACATAGCTAAGAACTGCTTGTGCACACCCAATTGTGTGCTCTGTTCCGATGATCATGCGCTGAAGGACTGTCAGTATATGAAGACCAGAGACCAAAGAAAGCTGGAACAGGAGCAACAGAGCACGGTAACAGAAGCAGGGGTAACAACCTGAAAATGTGGCTCTGTCTAAACAGTTGCTAAAGTGTTCCAGAAGTGGAATGGAAGGAATAACCATTTGTCACTTAGTCGCAAACAGCCAGCCTTCCATGACACAAGGAGGCAAGTGCCCGAGACTCAACAAGTGCCTACTGATGCCAGTTCTAGTACTGTTGACCCATCCCATAGTGGTCAAAGTACCATCAACGCCCCTGACAACACACAACAGCCTGAAACAACAGTTGAACAGTTGGAAGTCTTGAAAGCACAGATAGCAGGAATGGCTAAAACTATACAGACGCTACGTCGGGATTCACAAAAGATACAACATCCGTGTAATAGTGTCGCATCCGTGGACCGCGCTGGTAAAGGGACCTGTTGTGACGGCGGCGGCGGCGTCAGAGATGATAGCGAGAACACACACACTGACGGCGTCTGTGGGAAATTTTTACCCACCATATCTAATAATCATCTAAGAAATGTATAATTTCTATATCACATCTAAATCATATCAAAATCATATCTAAATCGTATCAAAAATCATATTAGAATCATGAAAAATTCATTATATAGCTTGATCCTGGATGACAATGGCACCATGAACACGTACGCAACAGGGGCCCCTTTTGATGCCTACGTGACTTTGTACATGATCTTTCAAGGATCCAGAAGCTTCTAGAAGGACTTCTTAATTAAAAAACTATTGGAACATTGATTCAACATCCGGTAGGATTAAAAATCGAATCCTTAATAAGATTCAGTGGTACTTTCAAATACTACTTATAATCTTTAAATCTTATATCTAATTATATTATAATCACATCTTATCTTAATCATAAGTCTAGACTGTAAAAATAATCAATCAATATTCATTGAAGGCTACCGTGCTCAGAGAGCATGGCAGGGCGATGGGGCGAGTGAAGCGCCCACGAACAAGCCCAGCGGCACTCCGCGTTTGTTTACAAATGAGTGAACAAGTGACTGATCCTTAGCGAACATTACCAGCTCAAGGACACCTTATTTAACATTTTTATCGCCAGTGAATACTCTCTAGAACTGGGGGAGTACCTGGACAATATCTACAAGGAAAATCCTGGAACATTACATAAAATAAGAGTGTATAGTGGAGATCACGGTGACACGGTTTCCTCCACCTTCATTCTTTATCTTTATCAACTCATTCTTCTGCAACAGCAGGGACAATCACGTAGCAACGCTACCAGATCATCATACAGCAACGCTGTAGCAAAATATCGTGCCTAAACTCAACAAGAGAGAGTTAATCAGTCTGGCAAACTTGTCAGACAGGCACCCCGACTGGCAGAGAAGTATATTGAAGGTTATTTGGTATATGATTGGCCAATTGTATGCTTGTGTAGCTTTAATATCCTATAAATCTGTCTGTTGGTTAAAAAGCGAGACAAAGCCTCATTCATCGGTACGTTTATTAAAATTGTAGTGTAGCTGTGAATCTTATCCAAGCACTGAACCTCATGAGTGTCCATTCTGTCAGAAAAGAATTCAGCCTCAATAAGTAAAAACCTCATAAGTGTCCATATTGTTGGAAAAGATTCAGTCAAGCTAACTGTATCATATAAATTGAATATGTCTGCATATATATTTGAATATATAAATTAAGTTATCAATTGCTTGCTTAGTTATTTTTAAGTTATCATATAAGTTCATTTAATTGAATATAATATCTAGTACTTAGTTAAGTGTTTAGACTACATTTAAGGTCATTTATTATACTTTTACAATTTAATTTGTTGTTTATAGTATAAGAATCTATTGGCTGTTAAGTTATGGTACTAGGTTAGACTATGTATGTTTAAATCTCTGATTTAAACAGAGCCAGTGTTCAGTCAGATAACTGAATTTATCAAATCTTATCCTTGTATAAAATACAAGCTGATGTGAGATCCCTGTCTACAGGTGGACTGGAACTTCTATCAACAAGTCATTCACCCCACCTGTCCCTTACAGCCCACAATCTGTCATTAGGAAAAGAGGATCTAGGATTTACAACCCTAGCTAGAGATTTTAGTTGAATTAATTTGCAGACAGTAATTTTTAATTTAGTTCAATACAAGTCCCTGGTAGTCTCCTCTTATATCAATCCCAGCAGGTTTTTCCCACAAATAATGGTCCTTCGAACCTAGATAATAATGGTCTTTTGTACCTAGATATTTATGATCATTCATTTACCGAATATTTCAGTGCCAAATACATAAGAAACTTCTTGATTTTGCATTGGAATAATTCTTACATATTCTAGCCTAACCTAGCTATCAGCCAATATTTATCATAGCTATATATCTAAGTAAACATATTGTTTGCAGTGGCTTAAGCCACCATATCCATTAACTAGTAAGCATTCATAACAAACTGATATTGTTTTGTGTTAAGAAACCACAGTACTTAATTATATCAGTGTCAAAGACACTGCACTGCATCTTAATCATAAAATACCATTATCTACCTCATTGTGGTAACATTACATATATATTTAAGTGTATTATCTAGCATTATCTCTAATCTACTGATTTTCAGAGCTGCTCATTACATAATATTCTTTAAAAAAGTGTTATCATCACTGTAAGAGCATTCCTTACAATCTAACCATAATCAACTATATCATACCCTATATTACAGGTAAAACCAGTAGACATTCTACTGTATTTTATCTAACAATTATTATGGTAACAGATTTTGTAATAACTTTGCAAAAATAGTGCCATTTACTATTTTTAAAAAATTATTACAGGATTTACCAACTTGGTGCATTCGTGCATTCGGGTCACAAATCAAATTATTACAGTACTTTTGATAATGAACACCTGCTACAACCAGATTCCAGGGAGGAAATGAAGGACGATCTTTGGAATCATTACCTAAGTAGACAGGAAAGCTCATTTATCAAAATACATTAACATCATACATATTTATCAGAAAAAAGAGAAAAATCTCGGAATCTCCAAAACTCGGAAAAGGTCAAAATGACTAACAGTATTCCACCAGCAACTGAAACAGAAAAGAAAAGGACACAAAGTGTCTAAAAAATCACTTGAATCTACAGCCTACAGACCATTTAAATCAGGTGATAGACAAATGTCATCATCACTTGACTACAATAGTCTACAATTGGGGATTAAGACCAATCTTAATCTCACATCGCAATCTGAAAGGCTAACAGCCCATTGACAATGTCAATACAAATATTATCATCCATCTAAGATAACTATCTTAATCCAAGAATATAGTCTTGATCACCTAATCTCATGCTTTCACTGGAGTGAAAGCAGCCTCAGAAAATCTGAAGTTAATCAAGCATCTCAAAGAGACTTACTTAATAGAAAAGGCAAAGCCGAGAAAAAAAAGAAAAAGCAAAATGCTTCATCACATCATGAATAATGTAGATACACATTATTACAGATACAATTCATCCTTTAAGGAAATCCTTGGAGGAGTACAAGTGTTACATGCTTGTATGACCTACTTGCATGTAATTACTTACCTACAAGTTTTACATACTTGTAACAACATCTTATCACAAAGCCAAATCTTTGATGGACTTCGAGCTTACGTACAAAGATTACGAAGCCGAGGAAAACTTAGATCTCAAGAAAAAATCCCCAAAGGTGAATCCACGGACAAAAGCAAAAATGTCCAGAATGGCAGTCAAAAATCAAGACAACAAAACTCCTCTTCTGCAAAGTGGAAACAGAATAATGTTGGCTCTTATGCTATATCCCCCACAGTTAACAGAACTGTAGGAAACCAAGCTCCTAAGACAGATAAGACAAAAGGAGCTATAAGTGCCCCAAAATGTTTATTCTGTCAAGAAGCACATACCATTTATCAATGCACAGTTTATGTAGGCCGTGCCAGTCGAATCGATCGACTGAAATCTCTGAACAGGTGCATCCGTTGTCTACGGAAGCACGATACTAGTGAGTGTATCACTCAATTGCAGAACTGCCAATATTGTCATAAAAGTGTACATCACACAGCACTCTGTGGTGATATTAACACTCAATCCAGATCACAGACTTCCAATAATCAACCTGCATCTCAGGCAAAGCCCAAAGATGATAATACCACAACAGCCGTACAATTCTGTACAGTAATGAGCAATGTCAACGACTTGGATACAGAAATTGTTACAGCAGCCATATTGCCTACTGCACAGCTAGAACTATGCAATCAAGGAATTTGTATTCCAACTAGAGGCTTTTTTGATCAAGGGTCACAGAAAACCTTTATCAGTAAAAAGATGGCAGAAGATTTACAACTTAAATCTTCAAAGCAAGTATCTACATCCATATCAGGGTTTTTTACTAATTCTGGTCGTAGAACCTTTCCAGTAGTAAAACTCAATGTCTGTCTAGGTACATCCCAAAGGACAGTAGAAGCCATAGTAGTTGATAAAATTCCTACTGAAATGGAAGTGACTGGTCTGACAGCCACAATTAAATTCCTAAAAGAAAAAGGAATCCAATTAGCAGATCCTCTACTTGATTCTGACTACATAGGGGATATCGGAATCCTGATTGGAGCTGACTACTATCATCGATTCATTCTGGGATCAGAAGAATCTATGGGTATGAATATACTCAAATCAGCAGGAGGCATATTGATGACAGGACCTATACTAGATCTTGAACCTTCAACTCCTGAAAAATCACATCATACAGAAACTGTAATAGTGGCATGACTAGGCAAAGAACAGTCACCACTTAAAATCCCCCACATGATTGATGAAGGATTGGAATCTGTACCTCAATTGTGGGAACTTGATGCCATAGGAATAATTCCTGAACAACCAAGTCCTGATGATGTCTGTGCATACAATCAGTACTTAGAAACTGTACAGTATCATGATGGACAGTACTGGGTAAGGCTACCATGGAAAATCAACCATAAAACCTTACCTACCAATTATCACATGGCTTACAGTCAATTTAAATCTCAATTAGCAAAGCTAAGAAAAAGGCCTGAGCATTTAAAACTCTATCATGAGATTATTGCTCAACAATTAATGAATAAATTCATCGAAGTCGTGAAACATGACAATAAGCAAACAGGCCATTTTTTACCACACATGGCTGTAATGAGAGAATCAAAAACAACTCCTTTACGGATAGTTTTTAATTGTAGTTCTAAATCAGGACCCCAAGGAACCAGTCTAAATGATTGTTTGCAAACAGGTCCAAGTCTAACTCAGAAATTGTATGACATACTGTTGAAGTTTAGACTTAACAAATATGCGTATTCAGCAGATATAAGTAAGGCCTTTCTAAGAGTTGGCTTACAGGAAGAAGATAGAGACTTCACTAAGTTTCTATGGGTAGAGAACCCAGAAGATGTCAATAGTCCTGTAGTGACTTTCAGATTCTCTTCAGTTCTTTTCGGCGCGACAAGCAGTCCATTTCTATTGCAAGCAACTCTAGATACTCATCTGAAGAAATCATCAAGTCCCTGTAAGACTGAAACCAGTCAAAATCTATATGTAGATAATTTTCAAGGGACAGTTAACAGTACTACTGAACTGTTACAATTATATCAAGAGGCCAACAAGGAGCTACAAGGTGCCAACATGCCACTACAATCTTGGGCCTCTAATAATGCAACATTGAATAATCAAATAGCAAGAGATTACCCTGAATATCACGTACCAGAATCACAAAAGGTGTTAGGTGTGGATTGGGATTTAATCTCGGACACAATATCGATCAAATCTGTGCCAGTAAATTACAACATCACTACAAAAAGGGATTTGCTTTCACAAGTTAGCAAAGTATTCGACCCACTTGGTCTACTAAATCCTTTGACTATCAAGTGGCGTTTATTGGTGCAACAAGCATGGAAAGCTAAGGTTGGTTGGGATGATCCACTACCAATCCAGTTACAAAAAGCTTGGATGGAAGTGGCTCAAGAACAAACTTTAGTTGAAAAGATAATCTTTCCGAGACACATAGTCGAGGAAAATGAAGAAGTATCACTACATGTATTCGCAGACTCGTCAGCCAAAGCTTTTGGAGCTTGTGCTTACTTAGTGACTTCTAATCAATCATATCTTATCACCTCTAAGGCCAGAGTCGCTCCATTAAAAAAGAGGACTTTGCCTCAGATGGAACTAACAGCACTGCTAACTGGTACACGCTTAGCTGTGCATATCAAACAAGTCTTGTCTACCATGAACATCAAGGATGTCATCATATGGTCTGACAATGAAGCTGTCTTACAATGGGTACGAAACGACAACTGTCCAACTCCATATGTAAAAAATCGCGTCTCGGAAATTAAAGAAATTTCCGCAGGTTTTCAATTGTTGCATGTACCAACAAAGGATAATCCAGCTGATCTCTTATCAAGAGGTATGACATTTAAACAGTTTGCAAAGGCAGATATTTGGTTTCATGGGCCTCGATGGTTAGTGAATGGTAGTTGGCCTGAACAAAAGCCACACGTCATTACGACACAAACCATAACTACCACCAGGCAGCAAGCTCAAATATCAGTCTTGGATTGTACTCGTTACTCCTCGCTCATCAAATTAATCAATGTAACACAGAACGTGTTTCATTATCTCAGGAAAAAAGGTATAAAATACACTTTTCCAGATGCACTTATCTATTGGGTAAGACAAGCCCAGAGAGAAACTTATGGGAATAACTATGAAAATCTTCCGCATAAGTTAAAACACAATCTCGGTCTGTGGATAGACCAAGAAAATCACAACATTCTGCGTTGTGGAGGGAGACTTAAACACGCAGATATCAATCTAGATACCGTGCATCCATGGCTTTTACCAAAAAATCATTGGATCACAAGGTTGATTGTGTTGCATACACATCAACAAATCATCAAACATGGAGGAGTGTTAGACACACTCACACAAATCAGACAGCAGTACTGGATTCCTCAGGGAAGACAGTCAGTCAAATCAATCTTGAAGAATTGCATGATATGCCGAAGGTACGATGCAAGAACTTGCTCTTATCCAGGGCCACCACCCCTACCAAAGGAACGAGTGGTCCATCTACAACCTTTCGAAACGACAGGAGTAGATTATACAGGAGCAATATATCTAACAGGGACTGCAGATAAGCAACCTATCAAGGCATACATCTGTCTGTTCACCTGTGCTACCACCAGGGCAGTACATCTAGAGGTAACACCCGATATGACTGCTCAATCATTTATTCAAGCTTTCCGCAGATTCGCAGCACGCCGATCATGCCCTAAGCTGATGATTTCAGATAACGGAGCAAACTTGGTAGCTGGAGAAGCATGTCTACGGGAAATCTGTTCCCATCCTGCAGTTACTTCCACACTGGAACAGCGTCATTGCAGATGGAAATTTATCCCTCCGAGAGCCCCATGGCACGGAGGATTTTATGAACGGTTAATAGGAACTGTAAAAAGATCCTTGAGAAAATCTCTACACCATCAGAAAATCAATCTTCAAGAGCTCCAGACAGTAATCACGGAAATAGAATCAAGGGTGAATAACCGGCCGTTGACTTACTTGTCTGAGGATCCTACTCAACATGAGCCATTAAGTCCTGCCCACCTAATGTATGGAAGACTTCTGACTCCAGTACCATCTCTAGTGGATGATGAGATCAGAGATCCCTCATATGTGGGTCAGAGCGAGTTGGTTCAGGGGTATAAGCATCTGTCCAGCATAATCCAAAAATGGAATGATGTTTGGACAAAAGAATATCTTACATCTCTACGAGAACATCACTATGGGGCCAATGTCCCACATAATATAGCTAATCTCCAACCTGGCGATATTGTCTTGGTAGACAGTGATGGCTCTAGGGCTGACTGGCCATTAGGTAAAGTTGTCTCAGTCCATCCAGATAGTCAGGGGATTTTGAGAATAGTCAAAATCCTGTCTAAAGGAACAACTTCCCTGAAGACATTGGACAAACTCATCCACATGGAATCAGTGAGCCAGCTGCAGTTAGATCCTGAGAGACCTCAAGACACTAACTCCACAAGACCCACAGACTCCTAACAGACACAATCGTCCACAACGGACAGCAGCACAAAAGTGCAAGCAAAATTTGCACTTGTATTATCAATCCAATGGAGAGTAAATAAATACATATGGTTACTATTGTCCTAAGTATTGGACTCTGTGCCAGTTCTCTCCCTCTGGAAGATGTGGGAAATTTTTACCCACCATATCTAATAATCATCTAAGAAATGTATAATTTCTATATCACATCTAAATCATATCAAAATCATATCTAAATCGTATCAAAAATCATATTAGAATCATGAAAAATTCATTATATAGCTTGATCCTGGATGACAATGGCACCATGAACACGTACGCAACAGGGGCCCCTTTTGATGCCTACGTGACTTTGTACATGATCTTTCAAGGATCCAGAAGCTTCTAGAAGGACTTCTTAATTAAAAAACTATTGGAACATTGATTCAACATCCGGTAGGATTAAAAATCGAATCCTTAATAAGATTCAGTGGTACTTTCAAATACTACTTATAATCTTTAAATCTTATATCTAATTATATTATAATCACATCTTATCTTAATCATAAGTCTAGACTGTAAAAATAATCAATCAATATTCATTGAAGGCTACCGTGCTCAGAGAGCATGGCAGGGCGATGGGGCGAGTGAAGCGCCCACGAACAAGCCCAGCGGCACTCCGCGTTTGTTTACAAATGAGTGAACAAGTGACTGATCCTTAGCGAACATTACCAGCTCAAGGACACCTTATTTAACATTTTTATCGCCAGTGAATACTCTCTAGAACTGGGGGAGTACCTGGACAATATCTACAAGGAAAATCCTGGAACATTACATAAAATAAGAGTGTATAGTGGAGATCACGGTGACACGGTTTCCTCCACCTTCATTCTTTATCTTTATCAACTCATTCTTCTGCAACAGCAGGGACAATCACGTAGCAACGCTACCAGATCATCATACAGCAACGCTGTAGCAAAATATCGTGCCTAAACTCAACAAGAGAGAGTTAATCAGTCTGGCAAACTTGTCAGACAGGCACCCCGACTGGCAGAGAAGTATATTGAAGGTTATTTGGTATATGATTGGCCAATTGTATGCTTGTGTAGCTTTAATATCCTATAAATCTGTCTGTTGGTTAAAAAGCGAGGCAAAGCCTCATTCATCGGTACGTTTATTAAAATTGTAGTGTAGCTGTGAATCTTATCCAAGCACTGAACCTCATGAGTGTCCATTCTGTCAGAAAAGAATTCAGCCTCAATAAGTAAAAACCTCATAAGTGTCCATATTGTTGGAAAAGATTCAGTCAAGCTAACTGTATCATATAAATTGAATATGTCTGCATATATATTTGAATATATAAATTAAGTTATCAATTGCTTGCTTAGTTATTTTTAAGTTATCATATAAGTTCATTTAATTGAATATAATATCTAGTACTTAGTTAAGTGTTTAGACTACATTTAAGGTCATTTATTATACTTTTACAATTTAATTTGTTGTTTATAGTATAAGAATCTATTGGCTGTTAAGTTATGGTACTAGGTTAGACTATGTATGTTTAAATCTCTGATTTAAACAGAGCCAGTGTTCAGTCAGATAACTGAATTTATCAAATCTTATCCTTGTATAAAATACAAGCTGATGTGAGATCCCTGTCTACAGGTGGACTGGAACTTCTATCAACAAGTCATTCACCCCACCTGTCCCTTACAGCCCACAATCTGTCATTAGGAAAAGAGGATCTAGGATTTACAACCCTAGCTAGAGATTTTAGTTGAATTAATTTGCAGACAGTAATTTTTAATTTAGTTCAATACAAGTCCCTGGTAGTCTCCTCTTATATCAATCCCAGCAGGTTTTTCCCACAGCGTCGTCGTCAGTCAACTCTGTGATGACAGCAGTGATAGTGACAAACAGTAACGGGAAAAGGAAGTCTACCCACACTAACATGTATTGAAATGAGCAACGGGTATATTCAATTCAAGTACCAGCGTGCAAATGTTAATACACTGTGCGATAGTGCTTATGCCATGAAACCTACAGATAACATCCACTCACAGGCCATCCCGAGTTCTTCAATGATCGAGAAAGTGATGACATCACCAGGCGTTACTGAAGAAACCAAACACCAGGTTGGTGCTGTAATTTATGTCGTACAGTCACTTATTGGCACATTGTGGAAGTGGGACATGGACAACAATGGGACCAACAGTCCCACGGAGGAACAACAACAAAAACGAAAAGGCTGCTGCTGGCAAAAGTAACATTAGGTTTCTCAGTTGGAACATTCGTAGCATCAACAAAAGACTGAATGACCTAACTGCACATGTTACCAGTAACAACAGATATAATAGCTAAACCGGATCCCTACACGTCCAAAATGATAAATAAAACCTCACCAAAGATCAGTGGGTATGTATCCTATTCAAATAGTAACGCCACAGGCCTACTTGCATACATTAGAAGAGAGTTACCGCACACTCGTGTTTACGTCACACAAATGTACACACACAGTACCATCACTTTCATGTACAAACTGCATCAGGCCACTTCTCTTTCATCATCGTATATGCCAAAAGCCAGAAACTCAGTGTAACATTGCTCCCAGAACTAGACAATCATGGGACAATATACAGGAAGATTATTTTAATGCTAGACATATTACGCTGGGAGACAGTAATAACAACGATAATGGATGCATATTTATCAAATATGTTTATGACAAAAGATTAACTGTGTATACTACGGATACCCTAACTCGTTTATTTGGAGAGACTTATGTAATGGGTAGAAACCCTGTGCAACATATGAAATGCTCGTTGGTAAATCACTTGGTTAGTGATTATTATGCAGTTTCTGCTTCCTATGAGACACAGTGTGATGTACCTAATAGACATCAGAGACGGAAAATGAATATTTCATATGGTTTGCATAACTACTTTAGTTGTATTTCAAAATGGTATCAGGAGTACATAATATCGAATGTACATTCCTTCGCTAGAGACTTCGTTGATACAATTACTACCTACTACATCAAATGGGTGTGTTGGGGAACAAGCCTTAAGACTAGCAGAAGTGGACAACACCTACTACCACCCAAGTGGGTCTTTGACCCCATATTTGTTAAATAACCTGAACGCGTAAAGCAGCTTGGAAACACATACAAACGATCCAAAGCACAAGGTGACTTGCATGCATTTCTTGTTGCAAATAGAGAATTGAGAGACATGAGCAACGTTATACATAATAAACATTGGGAAGAGTTCCTACAAAGTATAAATGAGCAAACAACACTTGTTGAGGTTTGGAAAAAGATATGAAAAATCTCTAAAAACAACCCAACCAAACCACTGTACCACAGCCCACTAGAACAAGCAAGCACTCTCCTTTATCATTGGGCACTAACAAAGTTACAACTCATTCAATTAACATACAGAACAAACTTAATGACTCGCCCCAATAGACAACGAACCATCACTCTTGCATGTACTGTTATCGACGTGTTGGACCTTAATGATGTAACTGAATGGGAATTTAGTCATGCACTAAAGATGGGCAAATCAGCTGCTACTGGAGAGGACGGTATTACTTACAATTTATTGAGATTAGTCTCACCAGTACCAGGTAATCCACTTTTAATGTTATACAGAATGAGTTTAAGTGATGGATTATTACATGATGCATGGACAGAGTGTCATTGTTCTTATCCTCAAACCACATTCAGATAAATATAGACCCATATATCTAACATAGTGTGTTTGTAAGGTGCTTGAACGCATTGTTCTTAACCGACTCATGTATCGCATACAGAGGAACCTGTCACCCCAACTGTTTGGATTTATATCTGGCCTCAGTACACAACACTGTTTTGCTGAAAATCTCGCTCATATTGTTGCTTCCCCTCAAGCAGTCTTCATCGACCTAGCATCAGTCTTTGACACAGCAAACAGGGAAATCGCACCGTTTGCTTTCAGAACAACAAGAAAAAGAGTAATACTCAGAACACTACCTTGGGGCACACCCCTCATATTGCCTAAAAGAGACAGAGAAAGCGGTACCAAGCCTCACTCGAAAGGAAAGACGAGAGAGGAAACTCTGGAGGAAGAGAGGGAGATTCCCACGAAGGCCAAAAGAATGAAGTTGGGACAGAATATGATACCGCCAGGTAGTGTCGTAAGCCTTTTCCAGGTCAAAAAGGACGGCAACAACGGAGGTCTTCGCAGCAAAGGCAGTACGAATATAGACCTCCAAGTTCACCAAGACATCCGTCGTGCTGCGGCACTTACGAAAACCAAATTGAGAAGGGTTCAGGTGGTGATAGTGCTCTAAGAACCACATCAAACGAACGTTAACCATACGTTCAAAGGGCTTGCAGACACAACTCGTGAGTGCAATAGGGCGAAAGTCCTTGGGGATGACCCGAGAGACCCTGGTTTCCGAACAGGGAAACACAGCATCGAGCCAGTCTTCAGGGACTGACGACGACTCCCGGACCCGATTACACAGACTTGGTAAATACCGAGACGAGCACGGAAGGAGAAGTCGAAGCATCTCTCAATGAATGCCATCAGAGCCTGCCACCGTAGAACCTCAGAGGGCCAGGGCAGACTGAAGCAGAGAGAGAGAGAGAGAAGAGAGAGAGAACGAATCATTATAGGGAAGGCTGATATGGGTACAGAAATCCAAAGGACGAGATTCAAGAAGAGGCTTATGAAGGAAGGTAGGATTGAGGGAGATGAGAATCAGAGCTAACAGACGAAAAGTGGGAACTCAATGCGGTCGCGACCTGCAACGGGTCCGCCACAAAAGTAGCACAGAGGTGAAGGACTGGTGAGACATCGGGAACGAACTATCTTGCTATCTCGCCATCTTCCGGATATGCTTCGAGATCAGTGGTAGAGGAGTTTTGGACGTGATGGTGGAGACATAAGACATCCAACATGCACGTTTAGCCATACGGATGGTCCTACGAGCCACCGCATATGTGTTCCGAACAAAAGAAAAGATTCAGTCGTCTGCCGGCTACGGTGTCTCTTCCAGGCTGCACGCTTACAGCGAACAGCCCGAGAACAGTCCACATTCCACTAGGGAACGCACTTCCGCGTTCCCCGAGAGGAAGAGCAAGGAATAGAGTGGAGGGTAGCGTCGAAGACGGTGTCTTAAAAAAGGAGGAGGGCGCGAGCGAAAGGCGGAATGGAGAGGTCGGAGATAGTAGCACGGAGGGTAAAGAGGGGCCAGTCAGCCTCAGCATTTAAACCGCCACCTAGGGAAGGAAGAGGGGAGGGTGAAAAGAGAAAAAGGAAACTAGGATGGGAAAATGGTCACTGCCATGGAGGTCATCAAGAACCCGCCACTCGAAATCTAAATAAAGGGAAGACGAGCAAAGAGAAAGATCAAGACAGGAAAGGGCGCGAGTCTGAAAGTCTAAATGAGTGGGCTCACCAGAATTCAGAAGAGACAGGGTAGAAGAGAGGATGAACGGTTCGAGAAGGCGACCTCGGGTGTTTCTCAGAACATCACCACAAAAAGTATGTCGATAATTGAAATCACCTAGCAGGAGCACAGGCTCCGGCAAGGAGTCCAGTAGACGTTTAAGATCGGGAAGAGAAAGCGGGATACTCGGGGAGGGGGGGTAGATAAATGGAGCAAACCGTGTACCATTTCCTCACAAAGATACGAGCAGCAGAACAATGGAGAAGCGAAGGAAAGAGTAAGGGGACAAAGGAAACATCAGAGCGAATCAAGAGTGTAGAAGAGTTAGAGCTCCAGCAACAGCTGGGGGGGGGGGGATTGGGCGAGAAAGGAATAGCCACGAAAGCGACCAGGATGAGCACCAAGCATCGGCTCCTGGAGACAGACACAAAGGGGCGAAAACCGCGAAAGCAGAAGATGGAGTTGAAGGAAATTGGTATAATAACCACGAATGTTCCACTGAAGAATGGACATCGAAAGAAAAGAAAGGGATAGCAACAGAGAACAACGAAGAAACAAAGGTGAAAAGGGAACACAGTACGTTAAAGAAGCGTAGGATCAGGGTCAGGGTCAGAGAAGTCAAGGTTAGGGTGCATGGGTAAACTGAGTAAAGAAGGAGGGAAGGGAGCTGAAGGACTGATCAGGAGCGGACGAGCAGGGTCTGGAGGAGGAAGAGCGGAGGGGGGGGGGGGGGAATCACCGAGGGTCAAGGTCCACAGCAGGAGAGACAGAAACCAGGAAGTGCACCTCAGCAAGGGCAGCAACCGAGATGGAAGCAGGGGCCAGAGAGACTTCCAAAGTAGGAATAGGGCGGAACCAACGAAACGGGAGAGGATGGAGCGAGAATATTATTAACCCCCATGTCACCCGATTTAAGCGACGCTAGGGTGATGCTACCGAACTTGCCTATTTTAATAGAGCCAGGGTTCACTCGCAACACAAAACAATCGTAAAGAATCTGATAAACCTGCACAGATTCCTAACGGAACGATGTCAGTATCCCAAGAGTGAGCTTCAAGGTGTATAATCCGAAGAATGCTATCGTATCTACAAACATGTCAATATCAAACAGCCACTTGAATAATGCCCTGCATTGGTTGGAAAATACCAAATACCAATACCCTGGCAATAATACCAATACCCTATATATTTGTCCTAAGGACACATATAGGCATTTGGGAAAGGATAAAACTAACAAATAAAATCGAGACGACTAAGCTCTATCTTCTAGATTTTGTTGATATACTTTTAGAGAACTAGCATAAGAAAATTTAATATAATCCGATGTATAGCAACAGTTTAAGGACAATGCCACAATAACATGACTGAAGTAAGTAATTATCAAAAGAAGGCACCAAACCGGGAAGGCTATGTAGCATCATCAAATGTGCGGGATAATCAAAGGGCGCTAAATATCACCAAGGATGCCAATACAAGAACAGAAACGCATAAGGCGAACAATATCAAAATTATCCAAGTCACCAAGAATACTATCGAGGGAAAAGCGACGGCGGGGGATGGTCAGAAAACAAGACACACGCTCGTCCCGGAAGTCAGGACATTCAGCAAGGATATGCACGACCGTAAGAGGGACAATGCAATTAGGACAATAAGGAGCAGGGTGGCGCTCCATCAAGTGACCAAGAGTTAAGCGAGTATGGCCAATACGCAACCTCGCCAGAGCCGTTTCCCATCGCCGGTTACTGTGGCAGAAGGACGGCCACGAGGACTCTCAAGTTTAAGAGTAAGTAGTTTGTTACCAGTAACAGACGACCAACAAGCCTGCCAACAGGTAAGGATGGAGGAATGGATAACCGGGTAAAAGTCCGAATAAGGAATACTTTTACGAGAGATGGGACAAGAGCGGACAGCTTCCCTGGCGACAGCATCCGCATGCTTATTTAAAGACACACCAATATGGCTGGGAACCCAACAAAACTCAACCAACTTAAATTTACAGTGAACAAGAAGCAGCCAATGCTGGATCTCGACACCACTGGATGAACCGGATTAAAGGAACTGAGAGCCCTGAGGGCACTACGAGAGTCAACAACAACGACAAAGGAAGATTGACAACGATAAAGCAGGAGACGAGGAGCATAGAGAATAGCATAAAGGTCCGCTGTGAAGATGCTAGTCTCCGGAGGTAAGTGACACATATAAGTGCAATCAGGAAAAACAACAGATTAGCCAACACCGTCTGCAGACTTAGACCCATCGGTGAAGACGGAAGCTGAGCGGGAGTGAGAAGAAAAGTGCTCAAGGAAAAGGCGTTTTAGAACCATAGGAGGGGTAAAAGCTTTAGTGATGCGGGTCAAGGATGTACAAAGCTGCGGAAGGGGGACTCACCACGGGGGCAAAGAAGGAACAACACGATGAGAAATGCTAGAAATATGAACGGAAACAGAATCCTGTAAGCGAGATAATCAGACAGAAAGAGGGAAGTGGTGTAAGCGAACAGCAACCGCAGGAGGGGTAAAAGTTAAAGCATGACAGAGGCGAGACGAAGGATGTTGCAAGGACCGTGCAAGATAGCGAAGACAGTAGCGATCATGGTGGTCCTGGAGAGATAGAAAGCCAATGTCAACATACAAGCTGAGGACGGGAGTCGAACAAAAGGAACAAGAACCGAGGTGCAACCCAGTATGGTGCAAAGCATCAAGACTGCGAAGAGTAGAAGGAGAAGCAGAGGAGTAAGAACAGCAACCGTAATCAAGCCTAGACAGAACGAGAGAGGAAAATAAAGCGAGGAGAGTGTGCCTATCCGCTCCCCAAGAAGTATGAGACAATACCCGAAGGAGGGTAAGGGCCTTAGAGCACTCAAAACGGAGGTAAGAGATATAGGGAGACCAAGACAAACGAGTGTCAAAGAATAACCCCAAAAGCTTCTCGGAATCTTTGTACTCAAGGGGATGAACATAAAGCGACGAAGAAGGACGATGAACGACCCGTTTCCGAGTAAAAGTCATGGCACAAGTCTTAGTAGTAGAGAACTTGAAGCCATGATCGGTGGGCCAAGACGACACGGCATTAATCGCAAGTTGAAGCCGGCGTTGAAGGAGAGGTGTATCATCACCATGAGAGCAAAGGGTAAGATCATCGACATAGAGAGCGGAGAAGACGCTAGAAGGAAGAGAGGAAAGAAGATCATTGAGGGCAACCAGAAAAAGAGTAGTGCTCAGAACACTACCCTGGGCACACCTTCGTTTTGCTGAAAAGAGGCAGAGAGAGCGGTACCAAGCCTCACCAAAAAAGGAATGACGAGAGAGGAAGCTGCCGAGAAAGAGGAAGATGACCATGAAGGCCAAAAGAATGAAGCTGGGATAGAATATGTTATCGCCAAGTGGTGTCATAAGCCTTTTCCAGGTCAAAATGGACGGCAACAACGGAGGTCTTCGCAGCAAAAGCAGTACGAATATAGACCTCTAAGTTCACCAGGACGTCTGTTATGCTGCGGCACTTGCGGAAAGCAAATTGAGAAGGGGAGGAGGGGTGATGGTGTTCCATGAACCACATCAAACGAACGTTAACCATACGTTCAAAGAGTTTGCAGACACAACTTGTGAGGGCAATAAGGCGAAAGTCCTTTTGGGATGTTCCCAGAGACCCTGGTTTGCGAACAGGGAGGACAACGGCATCGAGCCAGTCCTCAGGGACTGACGACGACCCCCAGATCCGATTATACAGACTCAGTAAATACTGAGACTCGCACGAAGAAAGATGGCGAAGCATCTCATAATGAATACCATCGGAGCCCGTCGCCATAGAACTGCAGAGGGCCAGGGCAGACCGAAGTTCAGAGAGAGAGAGAGAAGGGATCGTTATAGGGAAGCCGAAGATGAGTACAGAAATCCAAAGGACAGGTTTACGAAGAAGGAAAGATTGGGGAAGATGAAAACCAGAGCTAACAGAAGAAAAGTGGGAACCCAGTTTGGTAGCGACCTGCAACGGGTCCGCCACATGAGTACCACAGAGGTGAAGGACCGGTGAGATATTGGGAACGAACTTACCTGCTATCTTGCAGATATGCTTCCAAATCTGTAGCAGAGGAGTTTCGGACGTAATAGTGGAGACATAAGATGCCCAACAATTACGTTTAGCCGTACGGATGGCTAAAGGGGACACACTTCAGCAAGGGCACCAACCGAGAGGGAAGTGGAGGCCAAAGAGACCTCCATAGCAGGAACAGGGGGGGCATAACCAACGAAACGGGAGGGGACGGAGCGAGAGAGTCAGAAGTTGGGGGCGAGGAAGAAAGTGAAGCGTTTTTACCCCCCCAGGTAGGAGGAGGGAGAGGAGCCAGGCTTACGCTTCTGACTCAAAGAGACAGAAGCAAATACGTATTGGGCAACGGATTCCAGCGTCTCACCAGGAGAAGCTGAACGAGAGCACACATGACAGCCGTTGGGAGAGTGATGGACATCAGCCCGTACCGACAGGCGGTGTGGAGAGCCAATAGACGGAGAAAGATGGGAAGGAGGATCGGAGGGAGACGAGGAAGAAGACACAGGAGACATGACAGACAGGGCAGAAAGAAGGGGAACCCCCCAGACAGGAGGACCAGGAGGGGAACCCTTCGGGACAGAACCCAATGGAACAGAGGAGGGATTGGTGGGCGTATCAGGGTCCAAGGCCTGGAAACGGTTTTGAATCTGAGGAAGGTGGGAAGGACGAGGAGTGGGAGAACGCAACACGCGAGCATAAGAGACGTTAGCATAAGGCGGGAGCCGGTAATCCTGGTGTCTCGCCTCAGGAAAAGATAAACGCTCCCGGTGCTTCAAGTTGAGGACGGCTGCCTCAAGCTTATAATGTATACACGCACGGGAGAAGGTAGGGTGGGCCTCACCGCAGTTGAGGCAGCGAGCCTGGGGAGAAGTGCACTCCGACTTAGAGTGACCTTCGCCCCTACACAAAGGACGGAGAGAGACAGTTCCAGAGCAGTGGAGAGCACCATATCCAAACCTTCAGCACTTACTACTGAGTCGAGGAGAGGGAATGCACTTCTGGACGGAGCACCTGGCACCAGCTAGAATGACAGATGGCGGAAGGGTCCTACCATCAAAGGTAATCTTCATAATCCGAAGGGATTGACGGCGACGACCACGAGGGGGACGAGTAAACGTGTCCACCTGGAGGATAGAATGGACCTGGGCATCGAGGATATGTCGAATATCATCGTGGCAGTCCTGCAGATTCCGAACACCGGTCGCAACATGGGGCGGGAGGAGAATAGTGCCAACACTGGCATTCAACTGAGCGTTCTTTGAGACCCGAACAGCGGTCTTGCCAAGGCAGGATAAGGCAGCCAAGCGGGAAGCTGCATCCTGGGAAGGAGCAGCAACGACACGTGTACCGAGACGAGTGAAAGAGAAACACTTTCATCCACGAATGTGCCCCCACACCCGCCATGGAGTCACAATTAGAGGCAGAACACCCAACAAGAAGCTATCGCCGATCAAGCCGGGGTCCCCTAGGGGTGCATCGTGAGTATACGCCCCACAAACGCCACCGTAAGAACCGTCAGTCCGTCGAGATCGGGTTCAGTGATGAAAGGGGGATTGACAATAAAAGGTTCCCCTCGCTCGTGACATTGGGTATTACAGTTCTACGGGTGCAAGAGTATGCCTCCCCAAATACCCGGGCGTCAAAACAAAAGAATGATTAAAACAGGTACAAGGTCAGCAGGAAATGACAACGAGAAAGAAGAGGGGTGGGGGGGGAAACGAAACAAAAGGAAAAGGAAAAGTTGTCCAGCAAAATTCGTGAGGACAGCAGCAGAAGAACAAGGCTACAAAAGGACAGGGGGACTGCCCCAAGGAACATCACACTCCAGCAGCCACCCACCAAGCCCTCTCACGGCAGCAACGAGCTGGTCAGGGAGGACTTTATCCCTTCTAAAGTCGATCTAAATAGGGTTTTGAAATAGTCAACAGGTTGGCAGATGCAGTTTAATACTGACAAATATAAAGTTTTGAGGCTAGGTAATGATGATAGAGTTACAAGATACGAGCTAGATGGTGTCGAGATTGCGAAGTCGAATTGCGAAAGGAATCTGGGAGTTATGATTAGTAATAATTTATTCAGCTATATCTTGCTCTGGTTAGGCCCCATTTAGATTATGGAGTTCAGTTTTGGTCGCCGTACTATAGAATAGATATAAATTCACTAGAACGTGTCCAGCGTAGGATGACAAAGGTTTCTAATTTGGGGAATTAACTAATTTGGGAATATGAATTCTCATTAATTAATTTGGGAATATGAAAACAGATTAACAAAGCTTAAATTGCATTAACTGGCAAGGTGAAGAGTTAGGGGTGACATAAGAATATTTACCCAGGTCAATACTGAAACAGGTGAAGACAAGGTGAAAACATGAGGTGCTCTGTTCAGTAACGTGAGGTGAACTTTTGTATATAGGTAAGAGGCACAGAGACAGTTGAAGATGAAGGGGCTTAGTATTCCTCCATGTGGAGTTCCATTTTCAAGCCTCTTTGAGGTCGATTTTTTCCTTGGAATTTGACTTTAGCTTCTCTGTTAAGCAGGCTTTCTTTGGCAAAGGCATGAGCGTGTCATTTGATTTCCTTATACACAAGGCAGCACAGTGCAGCTGGAACATTGGCTTACTCGAAGGCTTTTTCAAGGTCTAGAAAAATAAGGATTCCAGGTTTGTCATTGATTTGATCCAGGAGGGAGGTAAGACATTCTGTGATCCCAACACCTTTTCTGTAAGCAAACATATTTTGGTGTAGTGGATTGGCTTTCCATTCAATTCGATTAATGGCTATTCTTTCTGCTGTTTTGGCCAGACAGCTTGTTAATGAGATGGGTCTTGTATTTCCTGGATCTTTAGGTTTTGGAATGGGAACTATAATTGCAGTTCCAAGAGTGGTCGAGTTCTTGTCACCCTACTCTGTTGATGAGATTCAAGAAGGCTTCTTCACCCTTTTCTCCTAGCTTGGGTAGCATGTTGCAAGTGATTTTGTCCTCGCCTGGAACTATATTTTTAATTTTCTTTGTAGCGCTCCTGAGTTCTTTCAGATTGAAAGGTTGGTCTAGTTCGTCAGGTAAGGTAAGCATCATTTATTTTTTCCCATCTTGCTGCTGGAAGTCTTTGTTGGTGAGTCAGAATTATTGAGGAAGTTGAGTGGAACTGCCTCTTAAAGCAAATACATTTGCTAACCTTTGTGCTTCTTGCTCTGGATGAACATGATGCGGCAAAGCAGGCGGCGATTTTCCTTTGGCCTTGTTGATCTGCCTCCAGAAGTCGCCCAAGGATGTATGCTGATTTAGCTAGGCACACCACTCGAGCCATTTTCCTTCCCTGATTTTTTTGTTTCTTCGTGCACATGATCTCTGACAGCTCTAAGAAGTCCTAGATTAGCTTCGGTTCTAACTCTTCTGAAATTCTTTCGTGCACGATTTAGTCTGTTATGTAGTTCCTTGATCTTTTAACAGGAATACCAATGGTCCTTATGTTGTTGGGTAATTGTTTTCCCAATGGCGGATGGCGTGATTTGCTGCTCTATGTATTGCATTTACTATTATTTCCATTTCTTCAGTGTTGTCAGGAGGAGTGTAGTTTTGGTGCCAAGTTTAGAGAGATTCCTGTAACCTTATCCAATCTGCTTTGAAAAAGTCCCATCCGGGCTCGGGAGCTGGAATCCAACGACAGCAGCTCCAATAGATGCACATTCCACCACGACTACAATGATTAAAAAAGCCGTTGAGGAATGGGACCCACTAGTGACCATTCTGCATCTATATCTGCCACCAAGATAATGTTATTAAAACAAGACTAAAACCACTAAAACAGAAGCGAAAAATAAACCGGGAAAACGGAGGAACCCCCACCTCCATTTAAAACTGACTCAAATATCACAGTAACAAGGTTATCGCGAATAACCGAACTCAATTACGGACTCACCATAGCCCGTGCTACATGGACACTTCGTTCTGAGTA
Source organism: Procambarus clarkii (assembly GCF_040958095.1). NCBI lineage: Eukaryota > Metazoa > Arthropoda > Malacostraca > Decapoda > Cambaridae > Procambarus > Procambarus clarkii. Next base: position 34,815,101 of record NC_091193.1, read on the forward strand.
GCTAAATCTGAAAACAACCAAAACAGAGGCACAGAGCTTTTAACTGCGCTTGGTCTTGACTTTATATGGTTGACTGTTACTCTGTGTTCTGTTCGACAGAAAACTGAGTATCCAGCGTCCTATTTTACCAGTTATTCCCATTCATCTAATTTTGTGTGTTCAGGTAAGGAGCTATCACTCCATGGTCACATTTATCGAATGCCTTTGCGATGTCCGAGTATACATCTGCATTCTGTTTTTCTTCTAATGCCTCAGTGATTGTCGTTGTGGTCAAGTAGCTGTGACAGGCACGATATTCCCGCTCTAAATCCATGTTTGCCTTAGTTTTGAATATCATTTCTCTCCTTGAAACTGGTGACATGACTAATCTCTCAAATACTTTTTTTATGTGGGACGTTAGTGCAACTCGTCTATAATTCTTTGCAAATGCTTATCTCTCTTCTTTTCCTTTCCCTATTTTCTTTCTTCCTACCTTCCCCAATCATTACCATCCCTTAATCACGAACAAATTTTAATTTTTATTAGAGGAAAATGTAAATGCGAGGGGTAAACGCTTCCAGCATCTGTCAATCTGTCGATCATTAGAGAGGGGTATCTACGATGACCGCACAACCTATAAACTTCTCATATTTTTTTTTTACTTATTTTTACATAAAACTCTACTTCGTTGTGAAGCGGCGACGTTTCGGTCCGGCCTGGACCAGTAAAAACTAAGACAGGTTCAGCTGTCAACTGAGATAAATATAAATAAATAAATGATTCACAACATGGATTTACAAATGGTCGTTCATTCTTAACAAACATGCTATAATTTTATTCCAGTATAGTTGAGGCAGTCGATAATCGTAGGGTTTATGGGTTGTGTACCTTGACTTTAGCAAAACTTTTGATACAGTGCCACATGAAAGATTGATTATAAAGAGGCTCACGGTATTAGGGATGCAATATTAAGTTGGAATAATCATTTCAAGACGATGTAAATATGGTTTTGTAATGGTCAAAAGATTGCTACTGTATCAAAAGGTTTGCTAAAGTCAAGGTACACAATATTACAAACCTTTCCCCAAAATATACATATGACATTTTTCACAGTTTACAGTTTAGTTTGTCAAAATAACACAATTAAAAAATAATTTTCCAGTTTGTTCAGAGTTCAGATTTCTACGTTCTAATTTCGTTATACGTCGGTAAATATAGTATGGTCCTCATCGTTACTGTAAGTACTACCAAAACTGGAGGATGGGCTGGTATATTATACTTGTGTTATTATCAGTGCAGATCGCATCACAAATGCTTTCACGACGTAAGAAAATGACTGAAATCTTTTACAATCTAAGAAGTTATAGATTAAATAAACATCAATATATTAAACTTGCCAGACATATATTAAACCTGCGTTATTTTCATTGCAGATCGCATCCGAAATGCCCGCCAGGAGGGAAGCTACCCACTACGCCTACTTGGACCTGCCAGATAGCGTGAAACTCAACATGAAGAATCTGCAAGATTCTCTCTGGAGCAAAGCCAAGGAGCTCAAACATGTTGCAGCCGACCCAGACCACGGGCACATCAGCCTCGGCTACTTCATACTAGACAGAGGTAAGGAGTTGGGAAAGTGTAGGTAAATAAGTAGTGAAGATGAGAGTTAGGAGAATTGGTCACTGGGAAGTTTACAGTCATTCGAGGATCAATAGATTGTGTTATCCAAACTAAGCAGCTTGTTTATTAGCTTGTGGTGAAATAAGCTAGGTTAGGTTCTTGAATTTTAATATATTGTATATAATGAACTCACAAGAGTGTGATTTATCTGCGCTAAAATATAGTGGGACTGCAATGGGATTGAACTCGCGAACCTTGACTCGTACTAGTACTACCAGTTGAACTATGACTAAAGAAATATCTCGAGTATAGTTACTTGAAGTTTGGAAGGTACCAACATTAGCGACAGTATACATATATCGGTACAACAATGAATATTTGTTTTTAAAATTAAATATTTTTTTTCTGAATATGCGTATACACAGCAGGTTAAATATTAAATTATAAAGTTATTATTTTGTAATTTCAGAAAGATGGAGCGAGGTAGATAAGCGTAAGCCGACAGATCAGAATGTTGTTGTCAACATTCGTCAACTGACTGCGAAGTTCATGACAGTACAACAACCTCGTACCTACTAAGTTGATCCATAAATGCAAACTAAACCGCCATAATTGAGGAAAGTAAGTAAGTAATTATCAAAAGAAGGCACCAAACCGGGAAGGCTATGTAGCATCATCAAAGGCGCAGAATAATCAGAGGGCGCTAAATATCACCAAGGATGCCAATACGAGAACAAAAAACGCATAAGGCGAACGATATCAAAAGTATCAGAGTCAGTAAGAATTCTATTGAGGGACAGATGACCACGAGGGGCGGTCGGAAAGCAAGACACACGCTCGTCCTGGAAGTCAGGACATTCAAGAAGGACATGCACGACTGTAAGAGGGACAATGCAATTAGGAAAATAAGGAGTAGGGTGGCACTCCATCAAGTGACCATGGGTTAAGCGAGCATGGCCAACATGCAACCTCGCCAGAGCCGTTTCCCATCGCCGGTTACGGTGGAAGGAGGACGGCCACGAGGAAACACAACATTTAAGAGTACGTAGTTTGTTACAAGTAACAGACGACCAAGAAGCCTGCCAACGGGTAAGGATGGAAGAATGGATAACCGGGTAAAAGTCGGAATATGGAATACCTTTACGAGAGATGGGACAAGAGCGGACAGCTTCCTTGGCGGCAGCATCCGCACGCTCATTTAAAGAGACACCAATATGGCTGGGAACCTAACAAAATTCAACCGACTTAAATTTATTGTGAACAAGAAACAGCCAATGCTGCATCTCGACAACTACTGGATGAACCGAATTACAGGATCCAAGAGCCATGAGGGCACTTCGAGAGTCAAGAACAACTACAAAAGAAGACAGACAACGAGAAAGCAGGAGACGAAGAGCATAGAGAATAGCATAAAGCTCCGCAGTGAAGATGCTAGTCTCCAGAGGTAGGCGACACATATAAGTGCGATCAGGAAAAACAACAGAGTAGCCAACACCTTCCGCAGAATTCGACCCATCAGCGAAGAAAGAAATGGAGCGGGAGTGAGAAGAAAAGTGCTCAAGGAAAAGGCATTTTAGAACCGTAGGAGGGGTAAAAGCTTTAGTGATGCGGCACCCCTCCCTGCTCAGCTCGTTGATGCCGTGAAGAGGGCTTAGTGAGCGGCTGCCGGAGTGTGATGCTCCTTGGGACAGTCCTCTGTCCCTTTGTAGCCTTGTGCTCCTGCTGCCGTCCTCTCCAATTGTGCTGAGCTACTTTTCCTTTTCCTTCTATTTCGTTTCCCCCCCCCCCCCTCTTCTCCTATCTGCTTGCCGTTTCCTGCCGACCTTTTGCTTGTTTTGGTTATTCCTTTGGACTTCTTCTATCTTGACGCCCGGGTGCTTGAGGAGGCATACTCTTGCACCTGTAGAACTGTAGTACCCAACGTCGAGAGTGAGGGGAACTTTTATTGTCAATCCCCCTTTCGTCACTGAACCCGATCTCGACGGACTGTCGGTTCTTAAGGTGGCGTTTGTGGGGCGTATACTCACGACGCACCCCTAGGAGGCCCCGGCATGATCGGCAATAGCTTCTTGTTGGGTGTCCTTCCTCTAATTGTGGCTCCATGGTGGGTTTGGGGGCACATTCGTGAATGAATGTTTTTCTTGTAGCGATGATGTATTCCGTATCTACTGTTTGTCCATTACCTTCTCAGGCTCGTGGGGTGGGCGACCAAGCCCCCGAGTCGGTCCGTGTTGGAAGACCGGGCTCTGTAGCCTCCGCTGCATTGGGCCCCGACCTTGCTCCTCCTTTGGCCTCTCTGACCCCTCCCTTCGGCTCCTCTCCCTCCTCTGTGGTTGGGTCGAGCCCCCAGCCCCTAGTGGTGACTACCTCGTCCCCTGGCGCGACTCCATCTCTCGTTGTCACTACTGAGCCTTTTAACCCCTCTCTCTCTGGGGGTTCTCAACGCCGTCCTCGCGGCCGCCCTCGCTCGATTCCTTCCCGTTCTGATAACTATCAAGCCTTGTTTGGTCCCTCTTCATGAGTCAAATATTTTGATCTCCTCCCTCTTGATTCTGCATCTCCTGACGATTTCTCCCTCCATCGACATCTCGTTGATTCCGTGGATGCCTCTGTTACCTTGAACCCCACTCGTCTCGGTACACATGTCGTTGCTGCTCCTTCTCAGGATGCAGCTTCCTGCTTGGCTGCCTTATCCTGCCTTGGCGAGACCCCTGTTCGGGTATCAAAGAACTCTCAGTTGAACGCCAGTGTTGACACTATTCTCCTCACGCCCCATGTTGTGACCGGTGTTCGGGATCTGCGAGACTGCCACGACGATATTCGACATATCCTTGATGCCCAGGGCCATTCTATTCTCCAGGTGGACACGTTTACTCGTCCCCCTCGTGGTAGTTGCCGTCAACCCTTTCGGGTTGTGAAGATTACCTTTGATGGTCGAACCCTTCCACCCTCTGTCATTCTTGCTGGTGCCACGTGCTCTGTCCAAGAGTACATTCCTTCTCCTAGGCTCTGTAACAAGTGCTGGAGATTTGGGCATGGTGCCCTCCACTGCTCTGGGACTGTCTCTCTCTGTCCTTTGTGTGGTGGCGAAGGTCATTCTAAGTTGGAGTGTACTTCTCCCCGGGCTCGTTGCCTCAACTGTAGTGAGGCCCATCCTACCTTCTCCCATGCGTGTATCCATTACAAGCTTGAGGTAGCCGCCCTCAACGTGAAGCATCGGGAGCGTTCATCTTTTCCTAGGGCGAGGCACCAAGTTCGCTGGCTCCTGCCTTGCCTGCCTGCCTGCCTGCCTCCTGCATGTTGCGTTCTTCCTCTCCTCGTCCTTCCCACCTTCCTCAGACTCACAACCGTTTCCGGGCCTTGGACCCTGATACCCCCACTGCCCCCTCTTCTATTCCTTTGAGTTCTGTCCCGAAGGATCCACCTCCTGGTCCTCTGTCTGGGGTTCCCCTTCTTTCTACCCGGTCAATCTTGTCTCCTGTGACTTCTTCATCGTCTCCCTCCTTCCCATCCTTCCCCTCCGTCTCTTGACTCTGCCCGCCGCCTGTCGGTGCGGGCTGATGTCCATCGCTCGACAAACGGCCGTCGTGTGTGCTCTTGTTCGGCTTCTCCTGTTGAGACGCTAGAATCCGTTGCCCAGTACGTAGTTGCTGGGACACCTGTCTCTTTAAGTCAGAAGCGTAAGCCTGGCTCCTCTCCTTCCTCCTCCCCGGCGGGTAAGAAGGTTTCGCTTTCTTCCTCGGCCCCCTCTTTCTGCCTCAATCGCCCCTTCCCTTCCCATTTCGGTGGTTGCGCCCCCTGTTCCTGCTATGGAGGTTTCTTTGGCCCCCGCTTCTCTCTCGGTGGCTGCCCATGCTGACGTGCGCTCCCCTCTTTCTACTCCCCCTCTTCCTGCTGCTGTCCTTGACTGCTCCTCTCCGTTGTCTCCTCCTCTTCCTCCTCCTCCGGACCCCGCCCGCCCACCGCTGGTCTGTTCTCCCGCTTCCTTTCCTCCGTCTTTGCTCAGTTTACCCATGCCCCCTAACCCTGACTTTGCTGACTCTGATCCCGACCCTGATATTCTTCAACGTGCTATGTTGCTCTTTCGCCTTTGTTTCTTCCTTGTTCTCTGTTGTTGTCCTTTCTCTTCTCGTCGTTGTCTATTCTTCAATGGAACGTTCGAGGTCATTACGCCAATTTCCTCGAACTCCAACTTCTGATTTCGCGGTTTTCGCCACTCTGAGTCTGTCTCCAGGAGCCGATGTTTGGTGCTCCTCTGGGTCGTTTTCATGGCTATTCCTTTCTCTCTAACCCCCCAGCTGTTACTGGGGCTCCTAATTCTTCTGCTTTCTTGATTCGCTCTGATGTTCCCTTTGTCCCCTTACTTTTTCCTTCGCCTCTCCATTGTTCTGCTGCTCGTATCTTTGTGGGGAAATGGTACACAGTTTGTTCCATTTATCTCCCCCCGAGTGTCCCGCTTTCTCTTCCTCTTCTGAAACACCTCCTGGACTCCTTGCCGGAGCCTGTGCTCTTGCTGGGTGATTTCAATTGTCGTCATTCTCTTTGGGGTGATGTTCTGACGAATACCCGAGGTCGCCTTCTTGAGCCATTTATCCTCTCTTCTTCCCTTTCTTCTGAATTCTGGTGAGCCCACTCATTTGGACTCTCGGACTCGCACCCTTTCCTGTCTTGATCTTTTTCTTTGCTCCTCTTCAATTTATTTAGATTTCGCGTGGCAGGTTCTTGATGACCTCCATGGCAGTGACCATTTCCCCATCCTTATTTCCTTTTTCTCTTTTCGTCCTTCCCTCTCTTTCCCTAGGTGGCAGTTTGCTAAAGCAGACTGGAACCTATTTACCCTCAGTGCTGCTCTTTCTGACCTCTCCCTTCTGCCTCTCCCTTGCGCTCTCCTCCTTTTTCATGACACTGTCTTCGACGCTGCACTCCACTGTATTCCTCGCTCTTCCTCTCGGGGTCCGCAGAAGTGCGTTCCCTGGTGGAATGCAGACTGTGCTCGGGCTGTCCGCTGTAAGCCTGGAAGAGGCACCGCCGTCGGCAGACGGCCGATTCTTTTCTTTTCTTTCGGAGAGCGAGTGCAGTGGCCCGTAGGGCCATCCGTACAGCTAAACGTGAATGTTGGGTATCTTATATCTCCACACTTACGTCCAAAACTCCCCTGCCACAGATCTGGAAGCGTATCCGCAAGATAGCGGGTAACTTCGTTCCCGATGTTTCACCGGTCCTTCATCTCCGTGGTACTCTTGTTGAGGACCCATTTCAGGTCGCTATCGAACTGGGTTCCCACTTTTCTTCTGTTAGCTCTGGTCTTCATTTTCCTCAATCTTTCCTTCTTCATAAACCTGTCCTTGAGTCTCGTCCTTTAGATTTCTGCACTCATCTTCGACTTTCCTATAACGATCCCTTCTCTCTCTCTGAACTTCGTTCTGCCCTGGCCGTCTGCGGTTCTACGGCGGCAGACTCCGATGGTATTCATTATGAGATGCTCCGCCATCTCCCTCCGTGCACGTCTCACTATTTACTGAGTCTGTATAATCGGATCTGGGAGTCGTCGTCAGTCCCTGAGGACTGGCTCGATGCCGTTGTCCTCCCTGTTCGCAAACCGGGCTCTCTGGGAACTTCCCCTAAGGACTTTCGCCCTATTGCCCTCACAAGTTGTGTCTGCAAACTTTTTGAACGTATGGTTAACGTTCGTCTGATGTGGTTCCTGGAACACCATCACCTCCTCTCCCCTTCTCAATTTGGTTTCCGTAAGAGCCGCAGCACGACAGATGTCCTTGTGAACTTGGAGGTCTAGATTCGTACTGCGTTTGCTGCGAAAACCAACTTTGTTGCCGTCCTTTTTGACCTGGAAAAGGCTTACGACACCACTTGGCGATATCATGTTCTATCCCAGATTCATTCTTTTGGCCTTCGTGGTCATATCCCTCTCTTTCTTCGCAGCTTCCTTTCTCGTCATTCCTTTAGGGTGCGGCTTGGTACCGCTCTCTCTGCCTCTTTTCAGTAGTACGAAGGTGTGCCCCAGGGTAGTGTTCTGAGCACTACTCTTTTTTCTGGTTGCCCTCAATGGTCTTCTTTCCTCTCTTCCTTCAGGCGTCTTCACCGCTCTCTATGTCGATGATCTTACCCTATGCTGTCAGGTTGATGATTCACCTCTCCTTCAACGCCGGCTTCAACTTACGATTGATGCCGTGTCGTCTTGGGCCACCGATCATGGCTTCAAGTTCTCTACTTCCAAGACTTGTGCCATGTCCTTTACTCGGAAACGGGTCGTTCTTCGTCCCTCTTTGTCACTTTATGGTCATCCCCTTGAGTACAAAGATTCCGCGAAACTTTTGGGGTTATTCCTTGACACTCGTTTGTCTTGGTCTCCCCATATCTCTTACCTCCGTGTTGAGTGCTCTAAGGCCCTTACCCTCCTTCAGGTATTGTCCCATACTTCTTGTGGAGCGGATAGGCGCACTCTCCTTGCTTTACATTCCTCTCTCGTCCTGTCTAAGCTCGATTATGGTTGCCCTGCTTACTCGTCTGCTTCTCCTTCTACTCTTCGCCGTCTTGATGCTTTGCACCATACTGGGTTGCGCCTCAATTCTAGCGCCTTTTGTTCGCCTCCCGTCCTTAGCTTGTATGTTGTATTATAGTTTGGGTTGGTGGTTTTGTCGTGTTCGTCCTTAACGGACAACCCAACCCACAACTCGGTAGAGTGCTTATACTTCACTAGGAGATCACCCTTGGCGCTTCTGGCTCTTGGAGAGGGGCTCAACGTCACACGTTTAGGAGATGCGGCTTCACCACTTAGCCTCGTTGTCACGTGCACACACCCGCTCGAGCCGCTGTGACTCGCCACTCTCTCCTTAGGTGATATGATCTCCTCAATCCCCCTTTGACTTATTAGTATTACTTTCTACCCTGTCCACAGCAGTGGTTCTTGGTTCTTTCTCTCTCTTCCTTTACTATTTCCTGGGAAGCCTCACAACGACAAGGGCAAACACCAGCAACTTGGAATACATTTACAAAGCACATACACAATACATACACATAATAAAAATGAATCCTATACTCTACATTATTACAATCAGGTTGCACTCCAACCCCATCAAAACTCTATCATCAGCTTATCAAGTGGTATCCTATCTTCTGATTCCCCACCTGATACTATCTACCTCTTCAAGTAGATCAAGTCTTATACTACACTGTTGCATTATCAACAAGAAAATATATATATATATATATATATATATATATATATATATATATATATATATATATATATATATATATATATATATATGTCGTACCTAGTAGCCAGAATGCACTTCTCGGCCTACTATGCAAGGCCCGATTTGCCTAATAAACCAAGTTTTCAAGAATTATTATATTTTCTCTAATTTTTTTCTTATGAAATGATAAAGCTACCCATTTCATTATGTATGAGGTCAATTTTTTTTATTGGAGTTAAAATTAACGTAGATATATGACCGAACCTAACCAACCCTACCTAACCTAACCTAACCTATCTTTATAGGTTAGGTTAGGTAGCGGAAAAAGTTAGGTTAGGTTAGGTTAGGTAGGTTAGGTAGTCGAAAAACAATTAATTCATGAAAACTTGGCTTATTAGGCAAATTGGGCCTTGCATAGTAGTCTGAGAAGTGCGTTCTGGCTACTAGGTACGACATATATATATATATATATATATATATATATATATATATATATATATATATATATATATATATATATATATATATATATATGTCGTACCTAGTAGCCAGAACGCACTTCTCAGCCTACTATGCAAGGCCCGATTTGCCTACTAAGCCAAGTTTTCATGATATAATTGTTTTTCGACTACCTAACCTAACCTAACCTAACTTTTTCGGCTACCTAACCTAACATAACCTATAGAGATAGGTTAGGTTAGGTAGGGTTGGTTAGGTTCGGTCATATATCTACGTTAATTTTAACTCCAATAAAAAAAAATTGACCTCATACATAATGAAATGGATAGCTTTATCATTTCATAAGAAAAAGATTAGAGAAAATATATTAATTCAGGAAAACTTGGCTTATTAGGCAAATCGGGCCTTGCATAGTAGGCCGAGAAGTGCGTTCTGGCTATTAGGTACGACATATATATATATATATATATATATATATATATATATATATATATATATATATATATATATATATATATATATATATATATATATATGTATATGTATATGTATATATATATATATGTATATGTACATATTTATATGTATATATATATATATATATATATATATATATATATATATATATATATATATATAATGTATATATATATATATAAACGTGTACAAGGAAAATCAGCATGTGAATGCAATAACATATATCAGTATAAATGTTCCTTGATACACAACAATGATCAATCGATCACTCTATCAGTCCTAGAACACATACATCTGTAGGTAATCCAGCCGACGATTGTAACTCTAAACTTCAGTATAAAACACTCCTTGGCATAAGAATGCCAACAATCACTCACCTCTCACTGCGTCTTGCACGCTAATGACGACCAAACACTATCAACTCCCTACAAGTAATCCACCAGAACTTCCTTTCCACCTCTGGAAGTTCACTACCCTGATATCTTCAGGTTCTTCCGGGCTTCACTACCAGGATCCTCTGCAGCTCCTCCAGGCTGCTACCATGAAGTTTTCTTGAGCAACTACGGTGCTTCACCCTTCTGCTAGGGTCCTCCACAGCTCTCCTGGCTGCTACACCATGAAGTTTCCTCGAGCAACTATGGTGCTTCACCACCTCTACAGAAGCACGTGACACTCCTCTTCACTGCTTCTCCTCACAGCTCGAGGTCCTCTGCTCCACTACCTTGGAGTCTCATCAACTACTCCCTCTGTGCTGGCTTCGAAGTTCTCAGCAACTTCTTCCCCAAAGACAAACCACAGATTGTCTTGTCGAGGGCGCTCCTCCCTCTGACGAAGCTTGGTCAGGGCGCTGCCACGGCCCACGATAATGCCTCTGGGCGGTTTAATACTCTCCTCGTCGACCAGGACTTGAGACCACACAACCCCCCAGCTCGATTCCACAGCTGGTACGTCTGCAAACTTCTCTTCTCTTCGAGATATATCACTAGGGGTTCCCTTCTGACGGGAGCTCAATGGAGCGCGGCTTTCCCCCTGCGATGTCTGGCCTCAAGTGAGGTCAAAGCCCTCCAGAAGCGAGCCTCACGCCTCCAGCAAAATGTCCACATCTCCTAGCCAGTCATTTATCTGTTTTCTTCTTCACTGCCCATAATCTTAAATTGTTCATCATATCCAACCAGCTATTTTACTTATGTGTTATCACCTCTATATTTCTTAGACCTTCTGGTTAGGTCAGGCTTGATAGAATAATTCTCAAAGGGGAGACTCGTTTTTCGGCTACCTGCGATCATAACAGTTGACACTGGCTTCCTGTCTCTCCAGGACCGCTGTGATCGCTATTGTCTTCGCTATCTTGCGCAGTGCTTACAACATCCTTCCTCTCGTCTCTGTCGTGCTTTAACTTTTACCCCTCCTGCAGTTCCTGTTCCTCTTCACCGCCTCCCTCTTTCTGTCCGGTTATCTCGCTTACAGGATTCTCTTTCCGTTCGTGTTTCCAATGTTTCTCCTTGTGTTGTTCCTTCTTTGCCCCCGTGGAGAGTCCCCTTCCGCAGTTTTGAACATCCTTGACCTGGATCACTAAAGCTTTTACCCCTCCTATGGTTCTAAACTGCCTTTTCCTTGAGAACTTTTCTTCTCACTCCTGCTCCGTTTCTGTCTTCACCGATGGGTCTAAGTCTGCGGACGATGTTGGCTACTCTGTTGTTTTTCCTGATCGCACTTGTATGTGTCGCTTACCTCAGGAGACTAGCATCTTTATAGCGGAGCTTTATGCTATTCTCCATGCTCTTCGTCTTCTGCTTTCTCGTTGTCAGTCTTCCTTTGTAGTTGTTGTTGACTCTCGTAGTGCCCTCATGGCCCTCAGGTCCTTTAATTTGGTTCATCCGGTAAGATTCAAGATCCAGCATTGGCTGTTTCTTGTTCACAGTAAACTTAAGTCGGTTGAGTTTTGTTGGGTTCCCAGCCATATTGGTGTGGAAGCTGTCCGCTCTTGTCCCATCTCTCGTAAAGGTATTCCATATTCCGACTTTTACCCCTTTATCCATTCCTCCATCCTTACTCGTTGGTAGGCTTCTTGGTCGTCTGTTACTGGTAACAAACTAAATACTCTTAAATGTTGTGTCTCCTCGTGGCCTTCCTCCAACCACTGTAACTGGCGATGGGAAGCAGCTCTGGTGAGGTAGCGTATTGGCCATACTCGCTTAACCCATGGTCACTTTATGGAGCGCCGTCCTGCTCCTTATTGTCCTAATTGCATTGTCACTCTTACAGTCGTGCATTTCCTTCTTGAATGTCCTGACTTCCAGGACGAGCGTGTGTCTTGCTTTCCGACCGCCCCTCGCGGTCGCCTGTCCCTCAATAGAATTCTTGGTGATTCGGATACTTTTGATATCATTCGCCTTATGCATTTTTGTTCTCGTATTGGCATCCTTGGTGATATTTAGCGCCCTCTGATTATTCCGCACATATGATGGTGCTACACAGCCTTCCCAGTTTGGTGCCTTCTTTTGATAATTACTTACTTTAGTGATGTGGGTCAAGGATGTACAAAACTGCGGAAGGGGGACTCTCCACGGGGGCAAAGAAGGAACAACACGAGGAGAAACATTAGAAATACGAACGGAAAGAGAATCCTGTAAGCGAGATAACAGGACAGAAAGAGGGAGGTGGTGAAGAGGAACAGGAACCGCAGGAGAGGTAAAAGTTAAAGCACGACAGAGGCGAGAGGAAGGATGTTGTAAGGACCGCGCAAAATAGCGAAGACAATAGCGATCACGGCGGTCCTGGAGAGACAGGAAGCCAGTGACAACATACAAGCTAAGGACGGGAGTCGAACGGATGGCACCAGAACTGAGGAGCAACCCAGTGTGGTGCAAAGCATCAGGACGGTGTAGAATAGAAGGAGATGCAGACGCGTAAGCAGGGCCACCGTAATCGAGCATAGACAGGACGAGAGAGGAATGTAAAGCAAGGAGAGTGCGCATATCCGCTCCCCAAGAAGTATGGGACACTACCCAAAGGAGGGTAAGGGCCTTAGAGCACTCAACACGGAGATAAGACATATGCGGAGACCAAGACAATCGAGTGTCAAGGAATAACCCCAAAAGCTTTGTGGAATCTTTGTACTCAAGGGGATGACCATAAAGGGACAAAGAGGACGAAGAACGACCCGTTTCCGAGTAAAAGACATGGCACAAGTCTTGGAAGTAGAGAACTTGAAGCCATGATCGGTGGCCCAAGACGACACGGCATCAATCGCAAGTTGAAGCCGGCGTTGAAGGAGAGGCGAACCATCACCCTGATAGCAAAGGGTAAGTAAGACATAGAGAGCGATGAAGACGCCTGAAGGAAGAGAGGAAAGAAGACCATTGAGGGCAACCAGAAAAAAGAGTAGTGCTCAGAACACTACCCTGGGGCACACCATCGTATTGCTGAAAAGAGGCAGAGAGAGCGGTACCAAGCAGCACCCTAAAGGAATGACGAGAGAGGAAGCTGTGAAGAAAGAGAGGGAGATGACCACGAAGGCCAAAAGAATGAAGCTGGGATAGAATATGATATCGCCAAGTGGTGTCGTAAGCCTTTTCCAGGTCAAAAAGGACGGCAACAACGGAGGCTTTCGCAGCAAACGCAGTACGAATATAGACCTCTAAGTTCACCAGGACATCTGTTGTGCTGCAGCACTTGCGGAAACCAAATTGTGAAGGGGGAGAGGAGGTGACGGTGTTCCAGGAACCAAATCAGACGAACGTTAACCATACGTAAAAAGAGTTTGCAGACACAACTTGTGAGGGCAATAGGGCGAAAATCCTTATTAGATGTTCCCAGAGACCCTGGTTTGCGAATAGGGAGGACAACGGCATCAAGCCAGTCCTCAGGGACTGACGACGACTCCCAGATCCGATTATACAGACTCAGTAAATACTGAGACGTGAACGGAGGGAGATGGCGAAGCATCTCATAATGAATACCATCGGAGTCCGCCGCCGTAGAACCGCAGAGGGCCAGTGCAGAACGAAGTTCAGAGAGAGAGAAGGGATCGTTATTAGGAAGTCGAAGACGAGTGCAAAAATCTAAAGGACTAGACTCAAGGACAGGTTTACGAAGAAGGAAAGATTGGGAAAGATAAAGACCAGAGCTAACAGAAGAAAAGTGGGAACCCAGTTCGGTAGCGACCTGCAATGGGTCCGCCACAAGAGTACCATGGAGGTGAAGGACCGGTGAAATATCGGGAACGAACTTTCCCGCTGTCTTGCGGATACGCTTCCAGATCTGTGGCAGAGGAGTTTCGGACGTAATGGTGGAGACATAAGATGCCCAACATTCACTACAGTCTCATTCCAAAAGAAAAGAAAAGAATCGGCCGTCTGCCGACGGCGGTGTCTCTTCCAGGCTGAACGCTTACAGCGGACAGCCCGAGCACAGTCTGCATTCCACCAGGGAACGCACATCCGCGAACTCCGATAGGAAGAGCGAGGAATAGAGCGAAGGGCAGTGTCAAAGACAGTGTAATGAATAAGGAGGAGAGAGTGAGGGAGAGGTAGAAGGGAGAGGTCAGAGAGAACAGCGCTGAGGGTAAAGAGGTCCTAGTCGGCTTTCGCAAACTGCCACCTAGGGAAGGAGAGGGGAGGGCGAAAAGAGAAAAAGGTAACAAGGATAGAGAATTGGTCACTGCTATGGAGGTCATCAAGAACCTGCCACGTGAAATCTAAGTAAAGAGAAGAAGAGCAGAGAGAAAGATCAAGACAGGAAAGGGTGCGAGTCCGAGAGATCAAATGCGTGGGCTCACCAGAATTCAGAAGAAACAGGGAAGAAGAGAAGATAAACGGCTCAAGAAGGCGACCTCGGGTGTTAGTCAGAACATCACCCCAAAGGGAATGACGACAATTGAAATTTCATAGCAGGAGTACAGGCTCCGGCAAGGAGTCCAGTAAATGTTTCAGATCAGGAAGAGAAAGTGGGACACTCGGGGGGAGATAAATGGAACACACAGTGTACCATTTCCCCACAAAGATACGAGCAGCAGAACAATGGAGAGGCGAAGGAAAAAGTAAGGGGACAAAGGGAACATCAGAGCTAATCAAGAGAGCAGAAGAGTTAGGAGCCCCAGCAAAAGCTGGGGGGGGGGGGAGATGAGAAAGGAATAGCCACGAAACCGATCAAGACGAGCAGCATACATCGGCTTCTGGAGACAGACACAAAGGGGTGCAAACCGCAAAATCAGAAGTTGGAGTTCGAGGAAATTGGCGTAATAACCTCGAACATTCCATTGAAGAATAGACATCAAGGTGGACAACAGACAACAAGGAAGAAACAAAGGCGAAAGAGCAATATAGCACGTTAAAGAATATCAGGGTCGGGATCAGGGTCAGGAAAGTCAGGGTTAGGGGGCATGGGTAAACTGAGCAAAGACAGAGGGAAGGAAGCGGGAGAACAGACCAGAGGTGGGCCGGCGGGGTCCGGAGGAGGAGGAGGAAGAGGAGGAGACAACGGAGAGGAGCAGTCAAAGACAGCACCAGGAAGAGGGGGAGTAGAAAGAGGGGAGTGCACCTCTGCAAGGGCAGCAAACGAGTGGGAAGCGGGGGCCAAAGGAACCTCCATAGCAGGAACAGGGGGCGTAATCAGCGATGCGGGAGGGGAAGGAGCAATAGAGTCAGTAGTAGGGGCTGAGGAAGAGAGCAAAGCCTTCTTACCCGACGGGGAGGAGGAAGGAGAGGAGCCAGGCTTACCCTTCTGACTTAGAGATCGGTGTCCCAGCAACTACGTACCGGGCAACGGATTCCAGCATCTCAACAGGAGAAGCTGAACGAAAGCACACACGACGGCTGTTAGGAGAGCGATGGACATTAGCCTGCACCGACAGACAGCGGGGAGAGTCAATAGATGGAGGAAAAGGATGGGAAGGAGGATCAGAGGGAGACTAGGAAGAAGACACAGGAGACATGACAGACCGGGTAGAGAGAAGGGGAACCCCAGACAGAGGACCAGGAGGAGGACCCTTCGGGACAGAACTCAAACGAACAGAGGAGGGGGCAGTGGGCGTATCAGGGTCCAAGGCCCGGAAACGGTTGTGAGTGAGGAAGGTGGGATGGACGAGGAGAGGAAGAGCGCAACACGCGAGCATAAGAGACGTTAGCATAAGGCGGTAGCCGGCGAACCTGGCGCCTCGCCTCAAAAAAAGATAAACGCTCCCGGTGCTTCAAGGTGAGGACGGCTGCCTCAAGCTTGTAATGGACACAGGCACGGGAGAAGGTAGGATGGGCCTCACTGCAGTTGAGGCAGCGAACCTGGGGAGAAGAGCACTCCGACTTAGTGACCTTCGCCCCCACACAAAGGACAGAGAGAGAAAATCCCAGAGCAGCAGAGGGCACCATGCCCAAACCTCCAGCACTTGTTACGGAGCCTAGGAGAAGGAATGTACTCCTGGACAGAGCACCTGGCACCAGCAAGAATGACAGAGGGTGGAAGGGTCCTACCATCAAAGGTAATCTTCACAACCCGAAGGGGTTGACAGCGACGACCACGAGGGGGACAAGTAAACGTGTCAACCCGGAGGACAGAATGGCCCTGGGCATCGAGGATATGCCGAATATAATCGTGGCAGTCCTGCAGATTCCGAACACCGGTCGCAACATGGGGCGGTAGGAGAATAGTGCCAACACTGGTATTCAACTGAGCATTCTTTGAGACCCGAACAGGGGTCTCGCAAAGGCAGGATAAGGCAGCCAAGCGGGAAGCTGCATCCTGAGAAGGAGCAGCAACGACACGTGGACCGAGACGAGTAAGATTGAAGGTAACAGTGGCATCCACGGAATCAACAAGATGTCAATGGAGGGAGAAATCGTCAGGAGGCGCAGAATCAAGAGGGAGGATAACAAAATATTTGGCCCATGAAGAGGGACCAAACAAGGCTTGATAGGCATCAGAACGGGAAGGAATCGAGCGAGTGCGGCCGTGTCGAGGACGGCGTTGAGAACCCCCAGAGAGAGAGGGGTTAAAAGGCGCAGCAGTTACAACTAGAGATGGAGCCGTGCCAGGGGACGAGGTAGTCACCACTGGGTGCTTGATGCTCGACCCAACCACAGAGGAGGGAGGGGAGTAGTCAGAGTGGCCTAAGGAGGAGCAAGGTCGGGGCCCAATGCAGCAGAGGCTACAGAGCCCGGTCTTCCAACACAGACCGATCCGGGGCTTGGTCGCCCACCCCACAAGCATGAGAAGGTAAAGGAGGAACAGAACACAACATAGGTACGAACGATAAACATTCATTCACGAATGTGCCCCCACACCCACCATGGAGCCACAATTAGAGACAGGACACCCAACAGGAATCTATCGCCGATCATGCCGGGACCTCCTAGGGGTGCGTCGTGAGTATACGCCCCACAAACGCCACCTTAAGAACCTTCAGTCCGTCGAGATCGGGTTAAGTGACGAAAGGGGGATTGACAATAAAAGGTTCCCCTTGCTCTCTACGTTGGGTACTACAGTTCTACGGGTGCAAGAGTATGCCTCCTCAAGCACCCGGGCGTCAAAATAGAAGAAGTACAAAGGAGGCAAAACAAAAACACGCAAAAGGTCGGGAGGAAGCGACAAGCAAATAGGAGAAGAGGGGGGAGAAAAACAAAACAGAAGGAAAAGGAAAAGTTGTTCAGCAAAATTTTAGATAACAGCAGCAGGAGCACAAGGCTACAAAAGGACAGAGGACTGTCCTAAGGAGCATCACACTCCGGCAGCCGTTCACTAAGCCTATGTCACGGCATCAATGAGCTGAACGGGGAGGGGGCCATAATTGAGGAAAGATGTACAGGTTTCGTGAATGTTCAATTAATCCTCGTCCATTTCGTAGCACTTAATATGTCTCCCCACAATCAGTCACAAATTTAGCTTCATTGCACTTTAAACTCCATTTTAATAATTAGGAGCATAAGAATGAAAGTTTATAGGCCCAAACGAGATAGCTTTTGTTTATATCCCCCCAATCTCATCCATATATGTGTCGAACCTACGCTTGAAACAGTAAGATACCCCACTGCTAATGTTACGCGGTAATTAGTTCCCCACATTTTCAACCCATGTTACTGAACCAATATTATCTCATTACACACAGAAATCACAATAGCGCTCCCCTCTTTCTACTCCCCCTCTTCCTGCTGCTGTCCTTGACTGCTCCTCTCCGTTGTCTCCTCCTCTTCCTCCTCCTCCGGACCCCGCCCGCCCACCTCTGGTCTGTTCTCCCGCTTCCTTCCCTCCGTCTTTACTCAGTTTAACCATGCCCCCTAACCCTGACTTTGCTGACCCTGATCCCGACCCTGATATTCTTTAACGTGCTATGTTGCTCTTTCGCATTTGTTTCTTCCTTGTTCTCTGTTGTTGTCCTTTCTCTTCTCGTCGATGTCTATTTTTCAATGGAACGATGCTTGGTGCTCGTCCTGGTCGTTTTCGTGGCTATTCCTTTCCCTCCCCTTCCCCAGCCGTTGCTGGGGCTCCTAATTCTTCTGCTCTCTTGATTCGCGCTGATGTTCCCATCGTCCCCTTACTTTTTCCTTTGCCTCTCCATTGTTCTGCTGCTCGTATCTTTGTGGGGAAATGGTACACAGTTTGTTCCATTTATCTAACCCCCGAGTGTCCTGCATTCTCTTCCTGATTTGAAACACCTCCTGGACTCCTTGCCGGAGCCTGTGCTCTAGCTGGGTGATTTCAATTGTCGTCATTCTCTTTGGGGTGATGTTCTGACGAATACCTGAGGTCGCCTTCTTGTGCCGTTTATTCTTTCTTCTTACATGTCTCTTCTGAATTCTGGTGAGCCCACTCATTTGGACTCTCGGACTCGCACCCTTTCCAGTCTTGATCTCTCTCTCTGCTCTTCTCTTTCCTTAGATTTCACATGGCAGGTTCTTGATGACCTCCATGGCAGTGACCATTTCCCCATCCCTGTTTCCTTTTTCTCTTTTCGCCCTTCCCTCTCCTTCCCTAGGTTGCAGTTTGCTAAGGCGGACTGGAACGTATTTACATTGAGTGCTGCTCTCCCTGACCTCTCCCTCGTGCTCTTCGCCTTTTTCATGACACTGTCTTCGATGTCGCCCTCCGCTCTATTCCTCGCTCTTCCTCTCAGGGTTCACGAAAGTGCGTTCCCAGGTGGAATGCAGACTGTGCTCAGGCTGTCCGCTGTAAGCGTGCAGCCTGGAAGAGACACCGTCGTCGGCAGACGGCCGATTCTTTTCTTTTCTTTCGGAAAGCGAGTGTGGT
Organism: Procambarus clarkii; assembly: GCF_040958095.1. Taxonomy (NCBI): domain Eukaryota; kingdom Metazoa; phylum Arthropoda; class Malacostraca; order Decapoda; family Cambaridae; genus Procambarus; species Procambarus clarkii. The sequence continues at coordinate 34,834,090 of NC_091193.1, forward strand.
GGCCTGTAGGGCCATCCATATGGCTAAGCGTAAATGTTGGGCATCTTATGTCTCCACAATTACGTCCGAAACTCCTCTGCCACAGATCTGGAAGCGTATCCGCAAGATAGCGGGAAAGTTCGTTCCCGATGTTTCACCGGTCGTTCACCTCCATGGTACTCTTGTGGCAGACCCGTTGCAGGTCGCTTCCGAACTGGGTTCCCACTTTTCTTCTGTTAGCTCTGGTTTTCATCTTCCCCAATCTTTCCTTCTTCGCAAACCTGTCCTTGAGTTTCGTCCTTTAGATTTCTGCACTCATCTTCGGCTTCCCTATAATGATCCCTTCTCTCTCTCTCTCTGAACTTCGTTCTGCCCACGCCCTCTGCGGTTCTACGGCGCCGGGCTCCGATGGTATTCATTATGAGATGCTTCGCCATCTCCCTCCGTGCACGTCTCAGTATTTACTGAGTCTGTATAATTGGATCTGGGAGTCGTCGTCTGTCCATGAGGACTGGCTCGATGCCGTTGCCCTCCCTGTTCGGAAACCTGGGTCTCTGGGTACTTCCCCTAAGGACTTTCGCCCTATTGCCCTCACAAGTTCTGTCTGCAAACTCTTTGAACGTATGGTTAATGTTCGTCTGATGTGGTTCCTGGAACACAATCACCTCCTCTCCCCTTCTCAATTTTGTTTCCGCAAGTGCCGCAGCATGACAGATGTCCTGGTGAACTTGGAGGTCTATATTCGTACTGCTTTTGCTGCGAAGACCTCCGTTGTTGCCGTCCTTTTTGACCTGGAAAAGGCTTACGACACCACTTTACAATATCATATTCTATCCCTACTTCATTCTTTTGGCCTTCGTGGTCATCTCCCTCTCTATCTCCGCAGCTTCCTCTCGCGTCGTTCCATTTGGGTGCGACTTGGTACCGCTCTCTCTGCCTCTTTTCAGCAATACGAAGGTGTGCCCCAGGGTACGATGTCGATGATCTTACCCTTTGCTGTCAGGGTGATGATTCGCCTCTCCTTCAGCGCCGGTTTCAACTTGCAATTGATGCCGTGTCGTCTTGGGCCACCGATCATGGCTTCAAGTTCCCTACTTCTAAGACTTGTGCCATGACTTTTACTCGGAAACGGGTCGTTCAATACCCTCCTTCGGGTATTGTCCCATACTTTTTTTGGGGGGGGGGGCGGATAGGCGCACTCTCCTTGCTTTACATTCCTCTCTTGTCCTGTCTAAACTCGATTATGGTTGCCCTGCTTACTCGTCTGCTTTTCCTTCTACTCTTCGCTGTCCTGATGCTTTGCACCATACTGGGTTGCGCCTCAGTTCTAGTGCTTTTCGTTTGACTCCCGTCCTTAGCTTATATGTTGACACTGGCTTCCTTTCTCTCCAAGACCGCCGTGATCGCTACTGTCTTCGCTATCTTGCACGGTCCTTACAACATCCTTCCTCTCGCCTCTGTCGTGCTTTAACTTTTACCCCTCCTGTGGTTCCAAGTTCCTCTTCACCACCGCCCTCTTTCTGTCAGGTTATCTCGCCTACAGGATTCCCTTTCCGTTCGTATTTCTAATGTTTCTCCTCGTGTTGTTCCTTCTTTGCTCCCCGAGGAGAGTCCCCCTTCCGCAGTTTTGTACTTCCTTGACCCGCATCACTAAAGCTTTTACTCCTCCTACGGTTCTAAAACGCCTTTTCCTTGAGCACTTTTCTTCTCACTCCCGCTCCGTTTCTGTTTTCACCGATGTGTCTAAGTCTGCAGACGGTGTTGGCTACTCTATTGTTTTTCCTGATCGCACTTCTATGTGTCGCTTACCTCCGGAGACAAGCATCTTTACGGCGGAGCTTTTTTTTTTTTTTTTTTTTTTTTTTAAGATATATACAAGAGTTTTTACATTCTTGTACAGCCACTAGTACGCGTAGCGTTTCGGGCAGGTCCCTGGAATACGATTCCCTGCCGCGAAGAATCGTTTTTTCATCCAAGTACACATTTTACTGTTGCGTTAAACAGAGGCTACAGTTAAGGATTTGCGCCCAGTAAATCCTCCCCGGCCAGGATACGAACCCATGACATACCGCTCGCGGAACGCCAGACGAGTGTCTTACCACTACACCACGGGGACTCCTGCTTTATGCTATTCTCTATGCTCTTCGTCTCCTGCTTTCTCGTTGTCAGTCTTCCTTTGTAGTGGTTGTTGACTCTCATAGTGCCCTCATGGCTCTCGGGTCCTTTAATCCGGTTCATCCAGTATTTGTCGAGATCCAACATTGGCTGTTTCTTGTTCACAGTAAATTTAAGTCAGTTGAGTTTTGTTGGGTTCCCAGCCATATTAATGTGTCTTTAAATGAGCGTGCGGATGCTGCCGCCAAGGAAGCTGTCCGCTATTGTCCCATCTCTCGTAAAAGTATTCCATATTCCGACTTTTACCCAGTTATCCATTCCTCCGCCCTTACCCGTTGGCAGGCTTCTTGGTTGTCTGTTACTGGCAACAAACTACGTGCTCTTAAATGTTGTGTTTCCTCGTGGCCGTCCTCCTACCACCGTAACCAGCGATGGGAAACAGCTCTGGCGAGGTTGCGTATTGGCCATACTCACTTAACCCATGGTCACTTGATGGAGCGCTTCCCTGCTCCTTATTGTCCTAATTGCATTTTCCCTCTTACTTTCATGCATGTCCTTCTTGAATGTCCTGACTTCCAGGACGAGCGTGTGTCTTGCTCTCTGACCGCCCCTCACGGTCACCTATCCCTCAATAGAATTCTTGGTGACTCGAATACTTTTGATATCGTTCTCCTTATGCGTTTTTGTTCTCGTATTGGCATCCTTGGTGATATTTAGCGCCCTCTGATTATTCCGCACATTTGATGGTGCTACATAGCCTTCCCGGTTTGGTGCCTTCTTTTGATAATTACTTACTTACTTGCCCGCCTCTCCACACCACCGCCACCGTCTTGCCCGCCTCTCCACACCACCGCCACCATCTTGCCCGCCTCTCCACACCACCGCCACCATCTTGCCCGCCTCTCCACACCACCGCCACCATCTTGCCCGCCTCTCCACACCACCGCCACCATCTTGCCCGCCTCTCCACACCCCCGCTACCATCTTGCCCGCCTCTCAACATCACCTGCTTGATGGGGTTCTTGGTGTTCTTCTACTCCCCAAACCCGGCCCGAGACCAGGCTTAACTTGTGAGAGTTTGGTCCACCAGGCTGTTGCTTGGAGCGGTCCGCAGGCTCACATACCCACCACAGCCCGGTTTGTCCGGAACGTCTTTTAGAAAACAGTTTAGTTTTCTCTTGTAGACGTCCACGGTTGTTCCGGCAATATTTCTTATAGTAGCTGGGAGGACGTTGAACAGCCTCGGACCTCTGATGTTTATACAGTGTTCTCTGATTGTGCCTATGGCACCTCTGCTCTTCACTGTTTCTATTCTGCATTTTCTTCCATATCGTCCACTCCAGTACGTTGTTATTTTACTGTGTAGATTAGGGATTTGGCCTTAAAAGTATTTTCCATGTGTATATTATTTGGTATCTCTCTCGTCTATTTCTAGTGAGTACATTTGGAGAGCTCTGACACGATCCCAATAATTTAGGTGCTTTATCGCATCTATGCGTGCCGTATACGTTCTCTGTATTCCCTCTATTTCAGCAATCTCCTGCTCTGAAGGGGGAAGTGAGTACTGAGCAATACTCGAGACGGGACAAAACCAGTGACTTGAAGAGTTCAACCATCGTGATGGGATCTCTGGATTTTAAAGTTCTCGTAATCCATCCTATCATTTTTTTGGCTGACGCATTATTTGCTTGGTTATGCTCCCTAAACTTTAAATCGTCGGACATCATTATTCCCAAATCCTTGACATGCTGTTTACCTATTAGGGGCAGATTCGATTGTGTTGTGTACCCTGTATTATGTTTCAGGTCCTCATTTTTGTGGTTCCTGAGTACCTGGAATTTATCGCTGTTACACATCATGTTATTTTCTGCTGCCCAATCGAAAACTTTGTTGATATCTGCTTGTAATTTTTCCATGTCTTCAGCAGAGGCAATTTTCATGCTGATTTTTGTGTCATCTGCAAAGGATGACACGAAGCTGTGCCTTGTATTTTTATCAATATCTGATATGAGAATATCATATCAGATATTCTCATATCTGATATGATATATATCAGATATGATATATATCAGATATGATATATATCAGATATGATATATATCAGATATGATATATATCAGATATGATATATATCAGATATGATATATATCAGATATGATATATATCAGATGTGATATATGATATGATAAAATTCATATTGTACCCGTAGCTTAGGTGTTTCTAATCCTCGTCGCCACTGTAATGTTTGAAGAAGGAAGAGAAACAAAGGTGTTCTCCACATGGTTTTCTTCCAACAATAACAATAACATCACCGGTATATGTTAAATGACTTACGTTTTATAATGCTTATAAACAAACGAGTATCTGCTCAAATCATGATACACTTATGTAGTACTTAAACCTTCAAAATACCTTAATCCTAAACGTTATGCATCAGTATAAATCAACAGAACAAAAATGAAAGATCTATTGGATTGAATAAGCTGTTGGGATTTTGAAATCTTGCTCTTAATACAGTTTAGAGATTATTATGGTATAAATTATAACTGATAAAATGGGGTAATGCTGGCAAAAAACAGGCTATTGTCTAGTCATGTATGTATGTATGTATGTATGTATGTATGTATGTATGTATGTATGTATGTATGTTGCTGGAACCATGTGTATTGGCATTTGCCTTTCTATTGGATAATTTCAGCAACGTGGAGAGGGGGACCTGCTGCATGGGTAACAGCTTCTCCTCCATATCTACCTACCCAGGCTACCTACCCAGACTCCATAGTCTTAGACTGAAGGATGCCTACTACATGTATGTATGTATGAATATATTTATATATATGTATTAAGCAATAAAACAATTAAACTCCTGCTTTTCTTCAGCTGTATCTTGCTCATTTTGGACTCATTTAGATTATATGATGTTCAGTTTTGGTCACCATACTATAGAACGTGGAATGCGTAAAACTGACTAAGTTAACATCACGAATTAGTGTTAACTAATGTTATCTTGGAATAATCCTGGGCGCATAAATTTGAATGCTGAGGTCACTTACTTGAGAGAGAGAACGAAGGCCCGGACGGCAATCCTCAGGTCGCTAAGCTCCTACTCTGGAGGAGCCAACTTACAAAGTTTTTACCTGGCATCTTTCTGCTGACATCATATAATTCAGCTTTTCGAGATGAGCTAGGGCTATGTGCAAGTAAGTAAGTAATTATCAAAAGAAGGCACCAAACCGGGAAGGCTATGTAGCACCATCAAATGCGCAAAATAATCAGAGGGCGCTAAATATCACCAAGGATGCCAATACGAGAACAAAAACGCATAAGGCGAATGATATCAAAAGTATCCGAGTCACCAAGAATTTTATTGAGGGACAGGTGACCGTGAGGGGCGGTCGGAAAGCAAGACACACGCTCGTCCTGGAAGTCAGGACATTCAAGAAGGACATGCACGACCGTAAGAGGGACAATGCAACTAGGACAATAAGGAGCAGGGCGGCGTTCCATCAAGTGACCATGGGTTAAGCGAGTATGGCCAATACGCAACCTTGCCAGAGCTGTTTCCCACCGCCGGTTACGGTGGAAGGAGGACGGCCACGAGGAAACAAAACATTTAAGAGCACGTAGTTTGTTACCAGTAACAGACAACCAAGAAGCCTGCCAACGGGTAAGGACGGAGGAATGGATAACCGGGAAAAAGTCGGAAGACGGAATACCTTTACGAGAGATGGGACAAGAGCGGACAGCTTCCTTGGCGGCAGCATCCGCACGCTCATTTAAAGACACACCAATATGGCTGGGAACCCAACAAAACTCAACCGACTTAAATTTACTGTGAACAAGAAACAGCCAATGCTGGATCTCGACAACTACTGGATGAACCGGATTAAAGGACCCGAGAGCCATGAGGGCACTACGAGAGTCAACAACAACTACAAAGGAAGACTGACAACGAGAAAGCAGGAGACGAAGAGCATAGAGAATAACATAAAGCTCCGCTGTAAAGATGCTAGTCATTGTGTTGTGGGGCCCTCTCAACCTCGTGGCCCCAACCCAGGGAACCAGGGGTATTCTCTTGCACCATCGGTCTGTGTCAGGTTCGGTTAAAGGCAGTGTGTCCTGTGGAGGCAGGAATGTACTAGATGATCCTTAAGTGACTTTCCTCGTCTCCAGGCCAGCATTGGAGGTGTTTGGGCAAACCTAGGCCAGGTGAGGTCTCGTTTTGCCCTCCTCCATAGTTCCACCCGGTGCCGTTTCCTGCGCCCTGTGTGGACACTCTGTTCCTACCCCTGCCCCTGCTCCTCCCAGGTTTGCCCCTCCCAGGTCTGCCCCTGTGGGGGGGTCTGGGCGGACCTTGAAAATTCTGGTTAGAGTATGGCCCGGGTTGTTGGGCATAGGGTTGAAAGTAGGGGTTGTAGGCATAGGGTAGGAACCCTGCTGGGGGTTGAGCATAAGGCCAGGGTGGAGGCTGCTGGGGGGCCTGGGCTGCCACCTCGGTTTGTACTTGGGGTTGAGTAACTTTTGTCTGTAGTTGGGGTTGAGCTACCTGAGTCTGGGATTCAGATGTCGTTCTGCCAGGCTGTGTAGACTGCTGCCCCGGGTTTTTAGGTGGGGCCTAAGGACTGTACCTGGGTTTGTTGGCTTGTACCAATCTCGTCGTCAGGGAGCGGCCGTAAGACTGAGCGGGGTGTAGCTAGTTGTTGCCCCTGGGTCTGGGCCTGTGGTCTTAGGATGTTCATTACCTTCTGCCGTAGTTCCTTCCAGGTCCCTTCGGATGGCGTTGTCTGAAAGTTTGAATATTTTGTCGTGGACTGACCTGACCGTACAGTAAGTTCCCCTGAGTAAGTCGCTGGAGGTGGAGAGTGTTTCGGATGGGTTTTTCGTCTGTAACCCTCCCATAAAGTTGCGCCTATTCTCAGCGGGGGCCAGGCTCCATCCATTAGTCCTTCTGTGATTGTCTCGAGCTTTGTGTTCTCTCTTGCCAAGGAGGCTTTCAGCAGCAAGGTGTAGATCCCCATCAGGTTCCTTGCGTGTGCTGTGTTCAGCTCCGTGATAAGCTTATCTAGGGCTGGAAAGAGAGGGAGATCTGTGGAAAAGAAAGGAACTGTGGTTTTAAGACCCAGATATTCTGGTACTGTGCCTTGAATAGAAGCGCGCTGTATGTGTTTAAGCTTATCTTTAAGGTACTCAATAGTTGAGAAGACTGGTTTCATCAGATCCGCCAGTTCGAGTTCCTCCGGGCCTAGAACTATGCCGTCGTACTTACTCTCTTCTGAAAAAACCTGATCGATGAGGGCCGTTTTTTTATTTTCGTTATACAGTCCTGTTTCGGGGACTGCAAAGGGCAGGGACTTCAGGGCCGTTCCGCCTGAACCTGTCCACACTCTCTTCTCTCTCCAGATCCCTGGTAGGGAGCCTGGTTCTGGCGCAGGTTTATGGAGGTCACGGCTTCTGAGGTTTGCCAATAGCGAGGTGTCCCAGTTCATCTCTGCTGCTGGAGCTGAAGGCCTCGAGGAGGCCCTGTCTCTGTGGTCGCATCGTCCTGGGTTGTTCTGGCACGTTGTGGCTGTGGGTCTAAGAGAACAGAAATAGGATCATGGTTGAGTACAGGGGATTTTTGGGCGAGGGGTATTGGACTCTCAGAGGAGCTTCGTTCTGGTGTAGTAGAAGCGCTCCTGTGAGAGGGGTGTTTCTTTGACTCGTTTTTTTTAGGTAGAGTTTTTTCACAGGGGGAGTATTGTTTGGACTTCTTCCCTTGGCCGCTGCGGGTGCTATCTGCCGGCATTTTTATGTTTTCTTTGTGAACAAGGAGTATAAGTTGGAATTTGTTTGAAACCCCCCAGACATATAGTATCACAAATCACACGTATGGAGAAAAAAACACTTTGTTGTAGTATCTCAGGTCCTCCCGTTTGAATGGCTTTTTTTGTTTTTTTAAGAAATTCTGGGTGGAAGATTTGTGCGAGAAAAATAGCGTCAACCGGGGTTACCCGGGAGCTTGTATGATGTCTACTCTAATATTACTTAGAGGGGGGGGGGGGTTCTATTACGTTAACCCGGTATTGTATCTCAGGTGGATAGGCTTGCCCTCTGTTTTTCAAGATCGTAGGCTGCCCTTCCAGAGGAGATAGCAAGACTTCGGGGACAATTAATTGTTTCGTGGGGCTGGTAAAGCCCACTACTCATCAGTCCGAATGTCTGCTGAGTTTGTGTTAAGGCCAACGGTAGAGGTTTATTATATAGTGCAGAGGAAGGCTACAGGTGAGGGGTTTCCTCGAGAAATAACCACTAGCATGTGGGGTTCCTAATACATGGAGAGCTAAAAGCATAAGGTTACCGTTAAAACAAGCAAAAGGTTACAGTTCAATTTCTAAACTACGGGCTGTCTAGTGATTTTACTCTACTGCTTCGAGTTAGTGGATTGGCGTAGGATCTCGGTGCTTTGGTTGTTTTCTTGCATTCCAGTTTGTGTTTGTTGCCGCCATTTTGTTGGTCTGGTACTCCTGTTTGATCTGTTCCTGGAAGCTGATCCTCTAATCCATATGCCTCTCATTAACTTCTCGTTAAGGGTCGTTAAATTGAGAGGTGAATGATGCCTGTTCCTAGAAGCTGACCCTCTGGGAGAGCTAATCCGTGTGCTTCTCATTAATTCCTCGTTTAAGGGTCGTTAAAGTGAAAGGGTGGGTGTTATTCCACTCTTTTATCAAGTAGTTTAGAGAGATAACAAACTTTTGACTAGGACTGTCTAGGTGTTGTGAGAAGGGGTATGGTCCCAGGTCGGAGCCCGTAGGGGTGATCCGTCGTTTGGGAAGATCCTCATTACTGAGAGGGCCATTTTCGACTCTAGGCATTGTGTTGTGGGGCCCTCTCAACCTCGTGGCCCCAACCCAGGGAACCAGGGGTATTCTCTTGCACCATCGGTCTGTGTCAGGTTCGGTTAAAGGCAGTGTGTCCTGTGGAGGCAGGAATGTACTAGATGATCCTTAAGTGACTTTCCTCGTCTCCAGGCCAGCATTGGAGGTGTTTGGGCAAACCTAGGCCAGGTGAGGTCTCGTTTTGCCCTCCTCCATAGTTCCACCCGGTGCCGTTTCCTGCGCCCTGTGTGGACACTCTGTTCCTACCCCTGCCCCTGCTCCTCCCAGGTTTGCCCCTCCCAGGTCTGCCCCTGTGGGGGGGTCTGGGCGGACCTTGAAAATTCTGGTTAGAGTATGGCCCGGGTTGTTGGGCATAGGGTTGAAAGTAGGGGTTGTAGGCATAGGGTAGGAACCCTGCTGGGGGTTGAGCATAAGGCCAGGGTGGAGGCTGCTGGGGGGCCTGGGCTGCCACCTCGGTTTGTACTTGGGGTTGAGTAACTTTTGTCTGTAGTTGGGGTTGAGCTACCTGAGTCTGGGATTGAGATGTCGTTCTGCCAGGCTGTGTAGACTGCTGCCCCGGGTTTTTAGGTGGGGCTAAGGACTGTACCTGGGTTTGTTGGCTTGTACCAATCTCGTCGTCAGGGAGCGGCCGTAAGACTGAGCGGGGTGTAGCTAGTTGTTGCCCCTGGGTCTGGGCCTGTGGTCTTAGGATGTTCATTACCTTCTGCCGTAGTTCCTTCCAGGTCCCTTCGGATGGCGTTGTCTGAAAGTTTGAATATTTTGTCGTGGACTGACCTGACCGTACAGTAAGTTCCCCTGAGTAAGTCGCTGGAGGTGGAGAGTGTTTCGGATGAGTTTTTCGTCTGTAACCCTCCCATAAAGTTGCGCCTATTCTCAGCGGGGGCCAGGCTCCATCCATTAGTCCTTCTGTGATTGTCTCGAGCTTTGTGTTCTCTCTTGCCAAGGAGGCTTTCAGCAGCAAGGTGTAGATCCCCATCAGGTTCCTTGCGTGTGCTGTGTTCAGCTCCGTGATAAACTTATCTAGGGCTGGAAAGAGAGGGAGATCTGTGGAAAAGAAAGGAACTGTGGTTTTAAGACCCAGATATTCTGGTACTGTGCCTTGAATAGAAGCGCGCTGTATGTGTTTAAGCTTATCTTTAAGGTACTCAATAGTTGAGAAGACTGGTTTCATCAGATCCGCCAGTTCGAGTTCCTCCGGGCCTAGAACTATGCCGTCGTACTTACTCTCTTCTGAAAAAACCTGATCGATGAGGGCCGTTTTTTTATTTTCGTTATACAGTCCTGTTTCGGGGACTGCAAAGGGCAGGGACTTCAGGGCCGTTCCGCCTGAACCTGTCCACACTCTCTTCTCTCTCCAGATCCCTGGTAGGGAGCCTGGTTCTGGCGCAGGTTTATGGAGGTCACGGCTTCTGAGGTTTGCCAATAGCGAGGTGTCCCAGTCATCTCTGCTGCTGGAGCTGAAGGCCTCGAGGAGGCCCTGTCTCTGTGGTCGCATCGTCCTGGGTTGTTCTGGCACGTTGTGGCTGTGGGTCTAAGAGAACAGAAATAGGATCATGGTTGAGTACAGGGGATTTTTGGGCGAGGGGTATTGGACTCTCAGAGGAGCTTCGTTCTGGTGTAGTAGAAGCGCTCCTGTGAGAGGGGTGTTTCTTTGACTCGTTTTTTTTAGGGTAGAGTTTTTTCACAGGGGGAGTATGGTTTGGACTTCTTCCCTTGGCCGCTGCGGGTGCTATCTGCCGGCATTTTTATGTTTTCTTTGTGAACAAGAGTATAAGTTGGAATTTGTTTGAAACCCCCCAGACATATAGTATCACAAATCACACGTATGGAGAAAAAAACACTTTGTTGTAGTATCTCAGGTCCTCCCGTTTGAATGGCTTTTTTTGTTTTTTAAGAAATTCTGGGTGGAAGATTTGTGCGAGAAAATAGCGTCAACCGGGGTTACCCGGGAGCTTGTATGATGTCTACTCTAATATTACTTAGAGGGGGGGGGGGGTTCTATTACGTTAACCCGGTATTGTATCTCAGGTGGATAGGCTTGCCCTCTGTTTTTCCAGATCGTAGGCTGCCCTTCCAGAGGAGATAGCAAGACTTCGGGGACAATTAATTGTTTCGTGGGGCTGGTAAAGCCCACTACTCATCAGTCCGAATGTCTGCTGAGTTTGTGTTAAGGCCAACGGTAGAGGTTTATTATATAGTGCAGAGGAAGGCTACAGGTGAGGGGTTTCCTCGAGAAATAACCACTAGCATGTGGGGTTCCTAATACATGGAGAGCTAAAAGCATAAGGTTACCGTTAAAACAAGCAAAAGGTTACAGTTCAATTTCTAAACTACGGGCTGTCTAGTGATTTTACTCTACTGCTTCGAGTTAGTGGATTGGCGTAGGATCTCGGTGCTTTGGTTGTTTTCTTGCATTCCAGTTTGTGTTTGTTGCCGCCATTTTTGTTGGTCTGGTACTCCTGTTTGATCTGTTCCTGGAAGCTGATCCTCTAATCCATATGCCTCTCATTAACTTCTCGTTAAGGGTCGTTAAATTGAGAGGTGAATGATGCCTGTTCCTAGAAGCTGACCCTCTGGGAGAGCTAATCCGTGTGCTTCTCATTAATTCCTCGTTTAAGGGTCGTTAAAGTGAAAGGGTGGATGTTATTCCACTCTTTTATCAAGTAGTTTAGAGAGATAACAAACTTTTGACTAGGACTGTCTAGGTGTTGTGAGAAGGGGTATGGTCCCAGGTCAGAGCCCGTAGGGGTGATCCGTCGTTTGGGAAGATCCTCATTACTGAGAGGGCCATTTTCGACTCTAGGCATTGTGTTGTGGGGCCCTCTCAACCTCGTGGCCCCAACCCAGGGAACCAGGGGTATTCTCTTGCACCATCGGTCTGTGTCAGGTTCGGTTAAAGGCAGTGTGTCCTGTGGAGGCAGGAATGTACTAGATGATCCTTAAGTGACTTTCCTCGTCTCCAGGCCAGCATTGGAGGTGTCTGGGCAAACCTAGGCCAGGTGAGGTCTCGTTTTGCCCTCCTCCATAGTTCCACCCGGTGCCGTTTCCTGCGCCCTGTGTGGACACTCTGTTCCTGCCCCTGCCCCTGCTCCTCCCAGGTTTGCCCCTCCCAGGTCTGCCCCTGTGGGGGGGTCTGGGCGGACCTTGAAAATTCTGGTTAGAGTATGGCCCGGGTTGTTGGGCATAGGGTTGAAAGTAGGGGTTGTAGGCATAGGGTAGGAACCCTGCTGGGGGTTGAGCATAAGGCCAGGGTGGAGGCTGCTGGGGGGCCTGGGCTGCCACCTCGGTTTGTACTTGGGGTTGAGTAACTTTTGTCTGTAGTTGGGGTTGAGCTACCTGAGTCTGGGATTGAGATGTCGTTCTGCCAGGCTGTGTAGACTGCTGCCCCGGGTTTTTAGGTGGGGCCTAAGGACTGTACCTTGGGTTTGTTGGCTTGTACCAATCTCGTCGTCAGGGAGCGGCCGTAAGACTGAGCGGGGTGTAGCTAGTTGTTGCCCCTGGGTCTGGGCCTGTGGTTTTAGGATGTTCATTACCTTCTGCCGTAGTTCCTTCCAGGTCCCTTCGGATGGCGTTGTCTGAAAGTTTGAATATTTTGTCGTGGACTGACCTGACCGTACAGTAAGTTCCCCTGAGTAAGTCGCTGGAGGTGGAGAGTGTTTCGGATGGGTTTTTCGTCTGTAACCCTCCCATAAAGTTGCGCCTATTCTCAGCGGGGGCCAGGCTCCATCCATTAGTCCTTCTGTGATTGTCTCGAGCTTTGTGTTCTCTCTTGCCAAGGAGGCTTTCAGCAGCAAGGTGTAGATCCCCATCATGTTCCTTGCGTGTGCTGTGTTCAGCTCTCCCAGAGGGTCAGCTTCTAGGAACAGGCATCATTCACCTCTCAATTTAACGACCCTTAACGAGAAGTTAATGAGAGGCATATGGATTAGAGGATCAGCTTCCAGGAACAGATCAAACAGGAGTACCAGACCAACAAAAAGGCGGCAACAAACACAAACTGGAATGCAAGAAAACAACCAAAGCACCGAGATCCTACGCCAATCCACTAACTCGAAGCAGTAGAGTAAAATCACTAGACAGCCCGTAGTTTAGAAATTGAACTGTAACCTTTTGCTTGTAACCTTATGCTTTTAGCTCTCCATGTATTAGGAACCCCACATGCTAGTGGTTATTTCTCGAGGAAACCCCTCACCTGTAGCCTTCCTCTGCACTATATAATAAACCTCTACCGTTGGCCTTAACACAAACTCAGCAGACATTCGGACTGATGAGTAGTGGGCTTTACCAGCCCCACGAAACAATTAATTGTCCCCGAAGTCTTGCTATCTCCTCTGGAAGGGCAGCCTACGATCTTGAAAAACAGAGGGCAAGCCTATCCACCTGAGATACAATACCGGGTTAACGTAATAGAACCCCCCCCCCCTCTAAGTAATATTAGAGTAGACATCATACAAGCTCCCGGGTAACCCCGGTTGACGCTATTTTTTCGCACAAATCTTCCACCCAGAATTTCTTAAAAAAAAACAAAAAAAGCCATTCAAACGGGAGGACCTGAGATACTACAACAAAGTGTTTTTTTCTCCATACGTGTGATTTGTGATACTATATGTCTGGGGGGTTTCAAACAAATTCCAACTTATACTCCTGTTCACAAAGAAAACATAAAATGCCGGCAGATAGCACCCGCAGCGGCCAAGGGAAGAAGTCCAAACAATACTCCCCCTGTGAAAAAACTCTACCCAAAAAAAACGAGTCAAAGAAACACCCCTCTCACAGGAGCGCTTCTACTACACCAGAACGAAGCTCCTCTGAGAGTCCAATACCCCTCGCCCAAAAATCCCCTGTACTCAACCATGATCCTATTTCTGTTCTCTTAGACCCACAGCCACAACGTGCCAGAACAACCCAGGACGATGCGACCACAGAGACGGGCCTCCTCGAGGCCTTCAGCTCCAGCAGCAGAGATGACTGGGACACCTCGCTATTGGCAAACCTCAGAAGCCGTGACCTCCATAAACCTGCGCCAGAACCAGGCTCCCTACCAGGGATCTGGAGAGAGAAGAGAGTGTGGACAGGTTCAGGCGGAACGGCCCTGAAGTCCCTGCCCTTTGCAGTCCCCGAAACAGGACTGTATAACGAAAATAAAAAAACGGCCCTCATCGATCAGGTTTTTTCAGAAGAGAGTAAGTACGACGGCATAGTTCTAGGCCCGGAGGAACTCGAACTGGCGGATCTGATGAAACCAGTCTTCTCAACTATTGAGTACCTTAAAGATAAGCTTAAACACATACAGCGCGCTTCTATTCAAGGCACAGTACCAGAATATCTGGGTCTTAAAACCACAGTTCCTTTCTTTTCCACAGATCTCCCTCTCTTTCCAGCCCTAGATAAGTTTATCACGGAGCTGAACACAGCACACGCAAGGAACCTGATGGGGATCTACACCTTGCTGCTGAAAGCCTCCTTGGCAAGAGAGAACACAAAGCTCGAGACAATCACAGAAGGACTAATGGATGGAGCCTGGCCCCCGCTGAGAATAGGCGCAACTTTATGGGAGGGTTACAGACGAAAAACTCATCCGAAACACTCTCCACCTCCAGCGACTTACTCAGGGGAACTTTCTGTACGGTCAGGTCAGTCCACGACAAAATATTCAAACTTTCAGACAACGCCATCCGAAGGGACCTGGAAGGAACTACGGCAGAAGGTAATGAACATCCTAAAACCACAGGCCCAGACCCAGGGGCAACAACTAGCTACACCCCGCTCAGTCTTACGGCCGCTCCCTGACGACGAGATTGGTACAAGCCAACAAACCCAGGTACAGTCCTTGGCCCCACCTAAAAACCCGGGGCAGCAGTCTACACAGCCTGGCAGAACGACATCTCAATCCCAGACTCAGGTAGCTCAACCCCAACTACAGACAAAAGTTACTCAACCCCAAGTACAAACCGAGGTGGCAGCCCAGGCCCCCCAGCAGCCTCCACCCTGGCCTTATGCTCAACCCCCAGCAGGGTTCCTACCCTATGCCTACAACCCCTACTTTCAACCCTATGCCCAACAACCCGGGCCATACTCTAACCAAAATTTTCAAGGTCCGCCCAGACCCCCCCACAGGGGCAGACCTGGGAGGGGCAAACCTGGGAGGAGCAGGGGCAGGGGCAGGAACAGAGTGTCCACACAGGGCGCAGGAAACGGCACCGGGTGGAACTATGGAGGAGGGCAAAACGAGACCTCACCTGGCCTAGGTTTGCCCAGACACCTCCAATGCTGGCCTGGAGACGAGGAAAGTCACTTAAGGATCATCTAGTACATTCCTGCCTCCACAGGACACACTGCCTTTAACCGAACCTGACACAGACCGATGGTGCAAGAGAATACCCCTGGTTCCCTGGGTTGGGGCCACGAGGTTGAGAGGGCCCCACAACACAATGCCTCGAGTCGAAAATGGCCCTCTCAGTAATGAGGATCTTCCCAAACGACGGATCACCCCTACGGGCTCTGACCTGGGACCATACCCCTTCTCACAACACCTAGACAGTCCTAGTCAAAAGTTTGTTATCTCTCTAAACTACTTGATAAAAGAGTGGAATAACATCCACCCTTTCACTTTAACGACCCTTAAACGAGGAATTAATGAGAAGCACACGGATTAGCTCTCCCAGAGGGTCAGCTTCTAGGAACAGGCATCATTCACCTCTCAATTTAACGACCCTTAACGAGAAGTTAATGAGAGGCATATGGATTAGAGGATCAGCTTCCAGGAACAGATCAAACAGGAGTACCAGACCAACAAAAAGGCGGCAACAAACACAAACTGGAATGCAAGAAAACAACCAAAGCACCGAGATCCTACGCCAATCCACTAACTCGAAGCAGTAGAGTAAAATCACTAGACAGCCCGTAGTTTAGAAATTGAACTGTAACCTTTTGCTTGTAACCTTATGCTTTTAGCTCTCCATGTATTAGGAACCCCACATGCTAGTGGTTATTTCTCGAGGAAACCCCTCACCTGTAGCCTTCCTCTGCACTATATAATAAACCTCTACCGTTGGCCTTAACACAAACTCAGCAGACATTCGGACTGATGAGTAGTGGGCTTTACCAGCCCCACGAAACAATTAATTGTCCCCGAAGTCTTGCTATCTCCTCTGGAAGGGCAGCCTACGATCTTGAAAAACAGAGGGCAAGCCTATCCACCTGAGATACAATACCGGGTTAACGTAATAGAACCCCCCCCCCCCTCTAAGTAATATTAGAGTAGACATCATACAAGCTCCCGGGTAACCCCGGTTGACGCTATTTTTTCGCACAAATCTTCCACCCAGAATTTCTTAAAAAAAAACAAAAAAAGCCATTCAAACGGGAGGACCTGAGATACTACAACAAAGTGTTTTTTTCTCCATACGTGTGATTTGTGATACTATATGTCTGGGGGGTTTCAAACAAATTCCAACTTATACTCCTGTTCACAAAGAAAACATAAAATGCCGGCAGATAGCACCCGCAGCGGCCAAGGGAAGAAGTCCAAACAATACTCCCCCTGTGAAAAAACTCTACCCAAAAAAAACGAGTCAAAGAAACACCCCTCTCACAGGAGCGCTTCTACTACACCAGAACGAAGCTCCTCTGAGAGTCCAATACCCCTCGCCCAAAAATCCCCTGTACTCAACCATGATCCTATTTCTGTTCTCTTAGACCCACAGCCACAACGTGCCAGAACAACCCAGGACGATGCGACCACAGAGACGGGCCTCCTCGAGGCCTTCAGCTCCAGCAGCAGAGATGACTGGGACACCTCGCTATTGGCAAACCTCAGAAGCCGTGACCTCCATAAACCTGCGCCAGAACCAGGCTCCCTACCAGGGATCTGGAGAGAGAAGAGAGTGTGGACAGGTTCAGGCGGAACGGCCCTGAAGTCCCTGCCCTTTGCAGTCCCCGAAACAGGACTGTATAACGAAAATAAAAAAACGGCCCTCATCGATCAGGTTTTTTCAGAAGAGAGTAAGTACGACGGCATAGTTCTAGGCCCGGAGGAACTCGAACTGGCGGATCTGATGAAACCAGTCTTCTCAACTATTGAGTACCTTAAAGATAAGCTTAAACACATACAGCGCGCTTCTATTCAAGGCACAGTACCAGAATATCTGGGTCTTAAAACCACAGTTCCTTTCTTTTCCACAGATCTCCCTCTCTTTCCAGCCCTAGATAAGTTTATCACGGAGCTGAACACAGCACACGCAAGGAACCTGATGGGGATCTACACCTTGCTGCTGAAAGCCTCCTTGGCAAGAGAGAACACAAAGCTCGAGACAATCACAGAAGGACTAATGGATGGAGCCTGGCCCCCGCTGAGAATAGGCGCAACTTTATGGGAGGGTTACAGACGAAAAACTCATCCGAAACACTCTCCACCTCCAGCGACTTACTCAGGGGAACTTTCTGTACGGTCAGGTCAGTCCACGACAAAATATTCAAACTTTCAGACAACGCCATCCGAAGGGACCTGGAAGGAACTACGGCAGAAGGTAATGAACATCCTAAAACCACAGGCCCAGACCCAGGGGCAACAACTAGCTACACCCCGCTCAGTCTTACGGCCGCTCCCTGACGACGAGATTGGTACAAGCCAACAAACCCAGGTACAGTCCTTGGCCCCACCTAAAAACCCGGGGCAGCAGTCTACACAGCCTGGCAGAACGACATCTCAATCCCAGACTCAGGTAGCTCAACCCCAACTACAGACAAAAGTTACTCAACCCCAAGTACAAACCGAGGTGGCAGCCCAGGCCCCCCAGCAGCCTCCACCCTGGCCTTATGCTCAACCCCCAGCAGGGTTCCTACCCTATGCCTACAACCCCTACTTTCAACCCTATGCCCAACAACCCGGGCCATACTCTAACCAAAATTTTCAAGGTCCGCCCAGACCCCCCCACAGGGGCAGACCTGGGAGGGGCAAACCTGGGAGGAGCAGGGGCAGGGGCAGGAACAGAGTGTCCACACAGGGCGCAGGAAACGGCACCGGGTGGAACTATGGAGGAGGGCAAAACGAGACCTCACCTGGCCTAGGTTTGCCCAGACACCTCCAATGCTGGCCTGGAGACGAGGAAAGTCACTTAAGGATCATCTAGTACATTCCTGCCTCCACAGGACACACTGCCTTTAACCGAACCTGACACAGACCGATGGTGCAAGAGAATACCCCTGGTTCCCTGGGTTGGGGCCACGAGGTTGAGAGGGCCCCACAACACAATGCCTACATCCTAGTTATATCTGGTGGACTAAGCCTGCTGTGTAATAAGATAAGGAACCTCCTCAATGTATACTAATATATGTAGTTTAATACAATAGTTTGATTGGCTGCATATATATATAAATTCAATATAAACCCCCTCTAATGTGTAGTGGATCGATTTGTGAGATTATTGCAGAAATACAGTCCACTTAACATCATACAAATTACTATCGAAATATATAAATTAACATAAATATAAATTCTATAAATTCATATAAATTAAATAAATATAAATCTCACAGGTCGGTTCCCACATTATTTAGGACCTTCGGAACCGGATTATTTGGTCCTTTGAACCCACATTATTTGGTCATCTTAGTACCGGATGAACCAGTTAACCAGTGGATTCATTAAATAAACTAGTGTAATAAATTAGTGACCAACAAAGCCAGTCAATGACCGGCGGCTTAGCCTCCCTCGAGCGACCTCAGGAACTCCACAGATCAGTCCAGCTTCATCAGCGGTTTCAGGGTCACCCACAGATATTTGGTGGCGTGTTATTCCGTGAAATGATAGCGCTAATATTGAAGCCAGCCAAATTAGTGGCTGAGTCTTCGCGAGATTGTTCACAGATTTCGTGGTGCTAATTTCGCGAGAGATTATCCACGAATTTTGTGGAGTTTATTTCGTGAGGTCACTAATAATATTTAATACTTCTTGATAATATTAGAAGTTTCATAGAGGCTAATTAAGAGGCTATTATCAATAATTGTGTATATTATTTCTCCAAAATAGAAAATTATTTAATATATATTGCACTAGTGTTCTCAATATAATATTTACCAATTGCCAACCCACAATAGGGTAGGATATACATTGACCAGTGTTTATAGATAACCTAGTCCCCTATTGCCATTGACTAGTTGAACTATTTATTGTTCATCCTAGTCTCATTATTACTATAGTCTAATTGTACTATATTGAACAACCTAGCGCCATTAATGAAAGGTGCAGACCCTATTTTGGGTGTAATTTTTATCAACTCGAGTTGAGTTGTGTATATATAATAATTTACTTATGATCATTACACCTTTGAATGATTAATTAGTGTCTATACCATCCTAGGGTGATATAGAAGAGCTAACCTAAAGGTACTTCCAGTGACACTGGTTTATCACTCAAATCATTAGTGTGTATGATTGTTTTTATATATAATGTGTATTAATTTTAAGTGCTAACCTCTGGTAGAGGTAGGATTACAGCCTAGTGAGCGCAGAAATTTTACCCTAGGCTACCATCAGTACTTGTTCAGTATTATGAGCGACCCAAGTACAAGCCCCACAATGCTTTACCAACTAGCCAATATGGATAATGCAGGGAGAATGAAAAGAACCCTTGCAGGTCTTAAAGGCCACTTAACAAGACAGATCAAGAAATGTGAAGATTTGTCACAACAATCACCAGTTGATTATGCTGACCTGGAAAGCTATTATCAAGCAGCTGCAGGTAAATCTGAGCAAATCAAATGCCAAATAGCAACATATGTGGCTTAACTTGCCAACACCAATTTATCAGAAACAGAAATAGACGACATTATGGTTGATCTAGCGAGTTATGAAGATCACACTCAGGCCACGTTACAGCCTTACGTCAAATTAATTGCCTAGAACAAGGCAACAGCAACAATAACAACAGGTGCATCTAATACGAGTCAAGCAGAAGCTCAACTCCCTCCAATTAATTTACCCACTTTCTCAGGAAAAGACGAGGAAGATTGGGACGAATTTTGGAACAAATTCGTTGACCTTGTGGACTCAAAACAATCTTTACCAAAGAGTAGTAAATTCTCTTATTTGCAAGGCCGATTATCAGGTGAGGCTAAAACAGTAGTATCCCATCTGAGATTAACTAATGACGGCTATGATCTGGCAATAAAACTCCTCAAGGATAATTATGCTGATCCAGAAGTAGGAACATCACATGTAGTTCATGAGCTGTTACATTTACCCCCACCGGTGGCTTCAGCTGATTCACTCCAAGTCTTCAAGCTGGAGGTAGAGTCACTGATCAAGGCCCTCAGCCTGACAGCAGATACAAACGGGGCTAAGTGGGTCTTAAAAATAATTGTCCTGGAGAAAATACCTAGGGACGTATTGAGACAAATGAGTGCGCATTACAATAAAAGCATCTTTTCCATGAATGAAATATCTGAGGGTTTAAAGTCAGTAGTTCATCAGTTACGAACACATGACAAATTAAAGCCACCAAGTAAACCCTCAGAAACCAATAATAGTAAACCACAGAGTACCAAAGGTACTCCAAATCAATCTAGACAATATAATTCATCACCAAAGTGGAACAGTGGCAGTGTGGGCGTATATGCAGTGGGACCCTCCAAGCCTATAGTTACTGTGTCACCCAAGAACGTGACACCAAAGGGTACTGGAAGCTATAGAACATGTTTGTTTTGCAATGAGAAACATTCAATGTACCACTGCCCTAATTTTCCTGATAGTTACGCCCGTGTTGAGCGACTCAAAGATTTGCAACATTTCACGAGGTGCCTCAGGAAACATTACATGAAGGACTGTGAGACCCAATTACACACCTGTAATAGGTTGTAAAAAAGGTCAGCACCATGCAGCATTGTGCAGAGACATCAAAACAACGTCTCCAAACCCCAAGGTGGAAGATAGCATTCCCACCACAGTACAGTACTGCAAGGTGCAACAAACAACGAGTGTCCAATCAGCGAAGTCTAAAGGTAATACGACTTTGCCTACTGCCCAAATTACCATCCTGAATAAGAGGGCCAAGGTCCATCCATACCCGTGGGTTTTTTGACCAAGGGTCCCAGAGAACATGTCACTAAAAAGATGGAAGATGAACTACAATTAAGGCCTGTAGCCCAGACGTCATTCAATATCTCAGGGTTTTGTAACAGATGCAGGACCTCAAGTCTACCTGGTGGTACAACCATCAGTAAGTTTAGGCAGGTACGTCTGTGGAGCAAAAGGCATTGTGGTGGATAAAATACCAGTAGACCTACAAGTTCAAGGTCTGAGAGCAACAGCCAAATTCCTGAGAAACAGAGGAATAAAATTGGCAGATAATATTAAGTTTGATCACCTCACCGACTTCGGTCTCCTTGTAGGGACAGGCTATTGCCATGGATTCATCGGTAGCCCTACTAAATATCAGGGCATTACCATGTTAAATTCTGCAGGAGGTAAATTACTCTCAGGCCCAGTATTAAGCCTGAGGAGACCTATGGCTGCAGATAAACAATACCAGTAGAAATCTAAATTTGTCAGCTGATTATATTTCTCCAGTAGCATTATACTAAGGAGATTACAGTTGACTATAGTAACAGAGGTTGATGTTATTAATATCATTATTTAAAGCTGAAGATGAGTTCATGAGGCCTTCAGTGGCAAATCAGTGAACAGTAGCCTAAAGAGCTACAAGTCACTGTGACCAATGTCACTGAACCCACTGCCGTCTCAGAACCATACTTGAGTTTAATGATGGGCTATTCAATCCTCTGAATCAATTAACTAAATTAACCCCCATAAATCTGATGACTGATTTTGATACATTTATTATTTAATCAAGTTGTATTCCATGTGCCTCAGTGTTTATATATCAGTGACCAGTTACCTGAACAAGCTTCAAGTTATATCTAATGTCACTGATCTCACTACAGTCCCTGAATCATACTTGACTGTTGTACTTGATCACATTCAGTCTTTTGGGTTAAATAATATGTAATTAGGCTTGAATTTTAGGCTATCAACAGTTAACAGGAAAATAAAATTGCCATAGACTTCTAACCCCTGCAACTCTAGTACGGGACATCCGTCCTGTACGAACAGACACACAAATGTGTGATTACTAACTACTAACATCAAATTAATCTAATAATTCGAAGGAGGAGTATCGGTGTTCGTCTGTTCTGAGCAGAGCCCCATGAGCAGCCCCCAGGAATTATGTCGGAAAATCCGACGCCATTTAATAATATTATACAATTGCAGATAATTTTGCTGCATTGTTTAAACAAGTTAACCCATAGAAAATGTAGCTTGTAGTGGAATTTTCCGTCTATAGAAAACGGGATATCATTGCCACATACTATAATAAATTCACCAGCTATTCTGTTGGGAATTATTCTTAAATACATTAGTCTTTGGACTTTACCATCCTAAAAACATCTTATTTTAACTAACTTAACTATCAGTATTAAAATAGAGTAAATGTGACCCTTCTATCACTTTCTGATATCTGGACAATGTAGGCCAGTAGCGTCAGTGGTGAGGGAGTGGTCAGCCATTGTTGTTAGACCTGAGGCAGGGAGCAAATTCGGCTCCTGTTAATTTCTCTTGGACGAAGTGTTATGGAAACCAAAGGTCTGCCATCATCAACACGCTGTCAACAATCACAAGGGAACTGTTCTGCCGAAACCCATTTATCTAATCATTTATGGCCATAAATGTCAGTAGATAGGGCGAACCGGTTAGAATGCGAACAGCCTCTTAAAAAAAAGGTGATTATTAAGCCTTTGGTCTTTATTATTCATTATACAGTGTTTTCTCTGATATAGCTGTCATATATTAGGATTCTGGCTTTTAGCTAGCGCCCTTTTGACAGGTCAAGAAGAGGAAGCAAACTTTGTGCATCAGTTACTGGGTGACAGAAGCTGCCTCACACGAGGAAATTTGGTGTCTACATCGTAGTTATATCTGGTGGACTAAGCCTGCTGTGTAATAAGATAAGGAACCTCCTCAATGTATACTAATATATGTAGTTTAATACTGTAGTTTGATTGGCTGCATATATATAAATTCAATATAACTCCCCCCCCCCCCTAATGTGTAGTGGATCGATTTGTGAGATTATTGCAGAAATACAGTCCACTTAACGTCATACAAATTGCTATCGAAATATATAAATTAATGTAAATATAAATTCTAAAAATTCATATAAATTAAATAAATATAAATTTCACAGGTCGGTTCTCACATATACTACCACTCACTGGATGAGTATGGATTGCAAAACTACTGGTAAGAAGATGAGTATGGGTTGCACAATACATTACCACACAGAGGGTGAGTATGAGGTGCATGTAAACAAAGACTCACAGGATGAGTATGGGGTGCACAATAAACTATCACTCACAGAATGAGTCTATGACATTTGTGTTCTATATTAGGATAACTAAAATACACCTGTTTCCAAAATAAATACTTTAATGACAAAGTAATGAGCGTTGTTGATCGTGTTACTGAAATTAATTGTCAAATTGGCATAAAAATGCTAAGGATATCATAACATACCCATCCTGTGGGCGGTAGTGGACATCATTTACTTATTTATTTATTTATTTATATACAAGAAGGTACATTGGGTTTGTGAGAATACATAGCATAGTACAGTAATTGCACTCTTGTAAAACCACTAGTACGCACAGCGTTTTGGGCAGGTCCTTAATCTAACAGATAATTTTAAGTAGGTAAATTCTATCAGAATAATCTGTAGATCATACTTATCATGTGAGCAGTAGTGGACGCCATACCCATCCTGTGGGCGGTAGTGGCCCCAATACCCACCCTGTGGGCGGTAGTGAACCCCATACGCGTCCTGTGGGTGGTAGTTAACCCCATACTGTGGGTGGTAGTAGACCACCCCTCCACCCCTACCACCCCTCCTGTGGGTGGTAGTAGACGATATACTCATCATGTAGGTGGTAGTTAACCATATACTAATTCAGTGGCGGTACTGTACCCTATACTCATCATGTGGGCGGCAATGGAGGCATACCCATCCTGTGGGCGGTAGTGGACAAAATTGTCATCCTGTGGGTGATTGTGGTCCCCCATACCCATTCTGTTGGCAGTATAGTGGACGCCACATGCATCCTGAGGGTGGAAGTGGAACATATACCCATCCAGTGGGCAGTAGTAGTCTCCATACCCATCCTGCAGGCGGTAGAGGACGTCACACTCATCCTGTGGGTGGTAGTGGACCATATACCCATCCGGTAGGCGGTAGTGGGCCCCATACCCAACCTTTGGATGATAGTGGTCCCCATACCCTTCCTATGGGGAGTTGTGGGCCTAAACCCATCCTACAAGTGGTATGGATCCCTTACCCACTAAACAGGTGGTAGTGGACCCTATACCCATCCTATATCGTCGTCGACCCTAAATCAACAACAACAGCATACCCATCTTACAGTTGGTTGTAGACCACCATATACACCAATATTGGTTTGTCGACCAATACAATTAGGTCGACAAATAGCGTTGTTTAAAAAATAACAGACATAAGTTGACAATATAGGGGTAGGGTAGGTTACAGGGAATTTATTAGGTAGTGCTTAGTTTTTATCTTAAACTGGTTGAGAGAGGTACAGTCTTTAACATGATTGGGAAGGTCATTCCACATTCTGGGTCCCTTGATTTGTAGTGCATTTCTATTTTGATTAAGTCATACTCTTGGAATATATATATATATATATATATATATATATATATATATATATATATATATATATATATATATATATATATATATATTTTGGTAGCAGTCTTTCCTGTAGACATATTTTATTAAATATGACCGAAAAAGTAAGATTAATAATTCTAACACGAATTTTCTCAATCTTTCGTACATTATGCTTCACTGTTGGAGGTAAATCAAAAATCACTTCTCCAAAATTCATTTTTATTTCTAGTCTGACGCGACACGGGCGCGTTTCGTAAAACTTATTACATTTTCAAAGACTTCACAAATACACAACTGATTAGAACTTGCGTTTCCCTGATTTTATATCTACATTTGAGTGAGGTGGGAAGGGTGATGTGGCATTACATTTGAGTGAGGTGGGAAGGATGATGTGGCATTAGAGGATATTAATAGGGTATTAAAAGTATCAACACAAGACAGAACACGAAACAATGGATATTGAATAGAAGTGTTTGTAGAAAGCCTATTGGTCCATATTTCTTGATGCTTCTATATTGGAGCGGAGTCTTGAGGTGGGTAGAATATAGTTGTGCAATAATTGGCTGTTGATTGCTGGTGTTGACTTCTTGATGTGTAGTGCCTCGCAAACGTCAAGCCGCCTGCTATCGCTGTATCTATCGATGATTTCTGTGTTGTTTACTAGGATTTCTCTGGCGATGGTTTGGTTATGTGAAGAGATTATATGTTCCTTAATGGAGCCCTGTTGTTTATGCATCGTTAAACGCCTAGAAAGAGATGTTGTTGTCTTGCCTATATACTGGGTTTTTTGGAGCTTACAGTCCCCAAGTGGGCATTTGAAGGCATAGACGACGTTAGTCTCTTTTAAAACGTTCTGTTTCGTGTCTGGAGAGTTTCTCATGAGTAGGCTGGCCGTTTTTCTGGTTTTATAGTAAATCGTCAGTTGTATCCTCTGATTTTTGTCTGTAGGGATAACGTTTCTATTAACAATATCTTTCAGGACCCTTTCCTCTGTTTTATGAGCTGTGGAAAAGAAGTTCCTGTAAAATAGTCTAATAGGGGGTATAGGTGTTGTGTTAGTTGTCTCTTCGGAGGTTGCATGGCTTTTCACTTTCCTTCTTATGATGTCTTCGATGAAACCATTGGAGAAGCCGTTATTGACTAGAACCTGCCTTACCCTACAGAGTTCTTCGTCGACTTGCTTCCATTCTGAGCTGTGGCTGAGAGCACGGTCGACGTATGCGTTAACAACACTCCTCTTGTACCTGTCAGGGCAGTCGCTGTTGGCATTTAGGCACATTCCTATGTTTGTTTCCTTTGTGTAGACTGCAGTGTGGAAACCTCCGCCCTTTTCCATGACTGTTACATCTAGAAAAGGCAGCTTCCCATCCTTTTCCGTCTCGTAAGTGAAACGCAGCACGGAACTCTGCTCAAATGCCTCCTTCAGCTCCTGCAGATGTCTGACATCAGGTACCTGTGTAAAAATGTCGTCAACATACCTGCAGTATATGGCCGGTTTCAAGTTCATGTCGACTAAGACTTTTTGCTCGATGGTACCCATGTAGAAGTTTGCAAACAGGACACCTAGGGGAGAACCCATAGCGACCCCATCTACTTGCTTATACATATGCCCATCCGGGCTCAAGAAGGGTGCCTCTTTAGTACAAGCTTGGAGTAGTTTCCTCAGAATACTTTCTGGCATGTCAAGAGGAGTACAGGCTGGATCACGATACACTCTGTCGGCTATCATTCCGATTGTCTCGTCCACAGGTACGTTGGTAAACAGCGATTCTACGTCCAACGAGGCTCTTATCCCTGTGGCCCGTGCGCCCCGCAGTAAGTCCACAAATTCCTTTGGAGACTTCAGGCTGAAGGCGCAAGGAACATAAGGAGTCAGCAGGCCGTTGAGTCGCTTTGCCAATCTGTACGTGGGTGTGGGTATCTGGCTAATGATTGGCCGAAGTGGGTTTCCAGGCTTGTACGTCTTGACATTTCCATACGCATATCCAGGTTTATATTCCCCAATGATCTTTGGCAAATCCGGACTCCACCTGCCAAAGATCATTGGGGAATATAAACCTGGATATGCGTATGGAAATGTCAAGACGCACAAGCCTGGAAACCCACTTCGGCCAATCATTAGCCAGATACCCACACCCACGTACAGATTGGCAAAGCGACTCAACGGCCTGCTGACTCCTTATGTTCCTTGCGCCTTCAGCCTGAAGTCTCCAAAGGAATTTGTGGACTTACTGCGGGGCGCACGGGCCACAGGGATAAGAGCCTCGTTGGACGTAGAATCGCTGTTTACCAACGTACCTGTGGACGAGACAATCGGAATGATAGCCGACAGAGTGTATCGTGATCCAGCCTGTACTCCTCTTGACATGCCAGAAAGTATTCTGAGGAAACTACTCCAAGCTTGTACTAAAGAGGCACCCTTCTTGAGCCCAGATGGGCATATGTATAAGCAAGTAGATGGGGTCGCTATGGGTTCTCCCCTAGGTGTCCTGTTTGCAAACTTCTACATGGGTACCATCGAGCAAAAAGTCTTAGTCGACATGAACTTGAAACCGGCCATATACTGCAGGTATGTTGACGACATTTTTACACAGGAACCTGATGTCAGACATCTGCAGGAGCTGAAGGAGGCATTTGAGCAGAGTTCCGTGCTGCGTTTCACTTACGAGACGGAAAAGGATGGGAAGCTGCCTTTTCTAGATGTAACAGTCATGGAAAAGGGCGGAGGTTTCCACACTGCAGTCTACACAAAGGAAACAAACATAGGAATGTGCCTAAATGCCAACAGCGACTGCCCTGACAGGTACAAGAGGAGTGTTGTTAACGCATACGTCGACCGTGCTCTCAGCCACAGCTCAGAATGGAAGCAAGTCGACGAAGAACTCTGTAGGGTAAGGCAGGTTCTAGTCAATAACGGCTTCTCCAATGGTTTCATCGAAGACATCATAAGAAGGAAAGTGAAAAGCCATGCAACCTCCGAAGAGACAACTAACACAACACCTATACCCCCTATTAGACTATTTTACAGGAACTTCTTTTCCACAGCTCATAAAACAGAGGAAAGGGTCCTGAAAGATATTGTTAATAGAAACGTTATCCCTACAGACAAAAATCAGAGGATACAACTGACGATTTACTATAAAACCAGAAAAACGGCCAGCCTACTCATGAGAAACTCTCCAGACACGAAACAGAACGTTTTAAAAGAGACTAACGTCGTCTATGCCTTCAAATGCCCACTTGGGGACTGTAAGCTCCAAAAAACCCAGTATATAGGCAAGACAACAACATCTCTTTCTAGGCGTTTAACGATGCATAAACAACAGGGCTCCATTAAGGAACATATAATCTCTTCCCATAACCAAACCATCGCCAGAGAAATCCTAGTAAACAACACAGAAATCATCGATAGATACAGCGATAGCAGGCGGCTTGACGTTTGCGAGGCACTACACATCAAGAAGTCAACACCAGCAATCAACAGCCAATTATTGCACAACTATATTCTACCCACCTCAAGACTCCGCTCCAATATAGAAGCATCAAGAAATATGGACCAATAGGCTTTCTACAAACACTTCTATTCAATATCCATTGTTTCGTGTTCTGTCTTGTGTTGATACTTTTAATACCCTATGAATATCCTCTAATGCCACATCATCCTTCCCACCTCACTCAAATGTAATGCCACATCACCCTTCCCACCTCACTCAAATGTAGATATAAAATCAGGGAAACGCAAGTTCTAATCAGTTGTGTATTTGTGAAGTCTTTGAAAATGTAATAAGTTTTACGAAACGCGCCCGTGTCGCGTCAGACTAGAAATAAAAATGAATTTTGGAGAAGTGATTTTTGATTTACCTCCAACAGTGAAGCATAATGTACGAAAGATTGAGAAAATTCGTGTTAGAATTATTAATCTTACTTTTTCGGTCATATTTAATAAAATATATATATATATATATATAAATATAAATATTAGTATATTTTGGTAGCAGTCTTTCCTGTAGACATATATTATTAAATATGACCGAAAAAGTAAGATTAATAATTCTAACACGAATTTTCTCAATCTTTTGTACATTTCTTTTCACTGTTGGAGGTAAATCAAAAATCAATTCTCCAAAATTCATTTTTATTTCTAGTCTGACGCGACACGAGCGCGTTTCGTAAAACTTATTACATTTTCAAAGACTTTAGTTTACAAATACACAACTGAATAGAACTTACGCATCTCCGTTTTTATATCTACATTTGAGTGAGGTGGATGGGGTGAGGTGGCATTAATAGGGTATTAATTTCATCAACACAAGACAGAACAAGAGGTGGTATTAATAGGGTATTAATTTCATCAACACAAGACAGAACACGAAACAATGGGTATTGAATAGAAGTGTTTGTAGAAAGCCTATTAGTCCATATTTCTTGATGCTTCTATATTGCAGCGGAGTCTTGAGGTGGGTAGAATATAGTTGTGCATTAATTGGCTGTTGATTGCTGGTGTTGACTTCTTGATGTGTAGTGCCTCGCAAACGTCAAGCCGCCTGCTATCGCTGTATCTATCGATGATTTCTGTGTTGTTTACTAGGATTTCTCTGGCGATGGTTTGGTTGTGGGAAGAGATTATATGTTCCTTAATGGAGCCCTGTTGCTTATGCATCGTTAAACGCCTAGAAAGAGATGTTGTTGTCTTGCCTATATACTGGGTTTTTTGGAGCTTACAGTCCCCAAGAGGGCATTTGAAGGCATAGACGACGTTAGTCTCTTTTAAAGCGTTCAGTTTTGTGTCTGGAGAGTTTCTCATGAGTAGGCTGGCCGTTTTTCTGGTTTTATAGTAAATCGTCAGTTTTATCCTCTGATTTTTGTCTGTAGGGATAACGTTTCTATTAACAATATCTTTCAGGACCCTTTCCTCCGTTTTATGAGCTGTGGAAAAGAAGTTCCTGTAAAATAGTCTAATAGGGGGTATAGGTGTTGTGTTAGTTGTCTCTTCAGACGTTGCATGGCGTTTCACTTTCCTTCTTATGATGTCTTCGACGAAACCATTGGAGAAGCCGTTGTTGACTAGGACCTGCCTTACCCTACAGAGTTCTTCGTCGACTTGCTTCCATTCTGAGCTGTGGCTGAGAGCACGGTAGACATATGCGTTAACAACACTCCTCTTGTACCTGTCTGGGCAGTCGCTGTTGGCATTTAGGCACATTCAAATGTTCGTTTCCTTAGTGTAGACTGCAGTGTGGAAACCTTCGCTCTTTTCCATTACTGTTACATCTAGAAAGGGCAGCTTCCCATCCTTTTCCATCTCGTAAGTGAAACGCAACACGGAACTCTGCTCAAATGCCTCCTTCAGCTCCTGCAGATGTCTGACATCAGGTACCTGTGTAAAAATGTCGTCAACATACCTGCAGTATATGGCCGGTTTCAAGTTCATGTCGACTAAGACTTTTTGTTTGGTGGTACCCATGTAGAAGTTTGCAAACAGGACACCTAGGGGAGAACCCATGGCGACCCCATCTACTTGCTTATACATGTGCCCATCCGGGCTCATGAAGGGTGCCTCTTTAGTACAAGCTTGGAGTAGTTTCCTCAGAATATTTTCTGGTATGTCAAGAGGAGTACAGGCTGGATCATGATACACTCTGTCGGCTATCATCCCGATTGTCTCGTCCACAGGTACGTTGGCAAACAGCGATTCTACGTCCAACGAGGCTCTTATCCCTGTGGCCCGTGTGCCCCGCAGTAAGTCAACAAATTCCTTTGGAGACTTCAGGCTGAAGGCGCAAGGAACATAAGGAGTCAGCAGGCCGTTGAGTCGCTTCGCCAGTCTGTACGTGGGTGTGGGTATCTGGCTAATGATTGGCCGAAGTGGGTTTCCAGGCTTGTGTGTCTTGACATTTCCATACGCATATCCAGGTTTATATTCCCCAATGATCTTTGGCAGGTGGAGTCCGGATTTCTTAGCGTTCACAGTTTCGATCAGTTTGTTGACCTTTGCTTTTAATTCGGCTGTAGTGTCCTTCGTTACCCTTTGGAACTTAGTTTGGTCAGAGAGTATGATGTTCATTTTCGCCAGATATTCGTCTTTGTTAAGAATGACATATATTGGCGACTTGTCACCTCTCCTGACAACTATCTCCTTGTTCTCACGAAGGCTTTTAGCTGCCGCTTTGAGCTCGGGGGACAGTATGGTGCTTCTGTAATTGCCTCGATTCTTTCCTCCTTCTGCAATAAGTTCTGCTTGTAAGGTATCTTTGGTAGTGACCTTCTTTTGTGTCTCGAGGTCGAATATGTCGTCCAACAGAATTTCCAACTCTACTTTCCGGGCCATCTCACTCGGTCTGGACATAACATGACAGTTTATGCCCAGATTTAGGAGAGTGACTTGGTCCTCAGTGAGGTTAATTCCTGCAAGGTTCAGCAATTCCTGAACCTTGCAGGAATTAACCTCACTGAGGACCAAGTCACTCTCCTAAATCTGGGCATAAACTGTCATGTTATGTCCAGACCGAGTGAGATGGCCCGGAAAGTAGAGTTGGAAATTCTGTTAGACGACATATTCGACCTCGAGACACAAAAGGTCACTACCAAAGATACCTTACAAGCAGAACTTATTGCAGAAGGAGGAAAGAATCGAGGCAATTACAGAAGCACCATACTGTCCCCCGAGCTCAAAGCGGCAGCTAAAAGCCTTCGTGAGAACAAGGAGATAGTTGTCAGGAGAGGTGACAAGTCGCCAATATATGTCATTCTTAAAAAAGACGAATATCTGGCGAAAATGAACATCATACTCTCTGACCAAACAAAGTTCCAAAGGGTAACGTAGGACACTACAGCCGAATTAAAAGCAAAGGTCAACAAACTGATCGAAACTGTGAACGCCAAGAAATCCGGACTCCACCTGCCAAAGATCATTGGGGAATATAAACCTGGATATGCGTATGGAAATGTCAAGACACACAAGCCTGGAAACCCACTTCGGCCAATCATTAGCCAGATACCCACACCCACGTACAGACTGGCGAAGCGACTCAACGGCCTGCTGACTCCTTATGTTCCTTGCGCCTTCAGCCTGAAGTCTCCAAAGGAATTTGTTGACTTACTGCGGGGCACACGGGCCACAGGGATAAGAGCCTCGTTGGACGGAGAATCGCTGTTTACCAACGTACCTGTGGACGAGACAATCGGGATGATAGCCGACAGAGTGTATCATGATCCAGCCTGTACTCCTCTTGACATACCAGATAATATTCTGAGGAAACTACTCCAAGCTTGTACTAAAGAAGCACCCTTCTTGAGCCCGGATGGGCACATGTATAAGCAAGTAGATGGGGTCGCATGGGTTCTCCCCTAGGTGTCCTGTTTGCAAACTTCTACATGGGTACCATCGAGCAAAAAGTCTTAGTCGACATGAACTTGAAACCGGCCATATACTGCAGGTATGTTGACGACATTTCTACACAGGTACCTGATGTCAGACATCTGCAGGAGCTGAAGGAGGCATTTGAGCAGAGTTCCGTGTTGCGTTTCACTTACGAGATGGAAAAGGATGGGAAGCTGCCCTTTCTAGATGTAACAGTCATGGAAAAGAGCGGAGGTTTCCACACTGCAGTCTACACTAAGGAAACGAACATAGGAATGTGCCTAAATGCCAACAGCGACTGCCCAGACAGGTACAAGAGGAGTGTTGTTAACGCATATGTCGACCGTGCTCTCAGCCACAGCTCAGAATGGAAGCAAGTCGACGAAGAACTCTGTAGGGTAAGGCAGGTCCTAGTCAACAACGGCGTCTCCAATGGTTTCGTCGAAGACATCATAAGAAGGAAAGTGAAACGCCATGCAACCTCTGAAGAGACAACTAACACAACACCTATACCCCCTATTAGACTATTTTACAGGAACTTCTTTTCCACAGCTCATAAAACGGAGGAAAGGGCCCTGAAAGATATTGTTAATAGAAACGTTATCCCTACAGACAATAATCAGAGGATACAACTGACGATTTACTATAAAACCAGAAAAACGGTCAGCCTACTCATGAGAAACTCTCCAGGCACAAAACAGAACGCTTTAAAAGAGACTAACGTCGTCTATGCCTTCAAATGCCCACTTGGGGACTGTAAGCTCCAAAAAACCCAGTATATAGGCATGACAACAACATCTCTTTCTAGGCGTTTAACGATGCATAAGCAACAGGGCTCCATTAAGGAACATATAATCTCTTCCC
This sequence comes from Procambarus clarkii, assembly GCF_040958095.1. NCBI lineage: Eukaryota > Metazoa > Arthropoda > Malacostraca > Decapoda > Cambaridae > Procambarus > Procambarus clarkii. Next base: position 34,867,025 of record NC_091193.1, read on the forward strand.
ACAACCAAACCATCGCCAGAGAAATCCTAGTAAACAACACAGAAATCATCGATAGATACAGCGATAGCAGGCGGCTTGACGTTTGCGAGGCACTACACATCAAGAAGTCAACACCAGCAATCAACAGCCAATTAATGCACAACTATATTCTACCCACCTCAAGACTCCGCTCCAGTATAGAAGCATCAAGAAATATGGACTAATAGGCTTTCTACAAACACTTCTATTCAATACAAATTGTTTCGTGTTCTGTCTTGTGTTGATGAAATTAATACCCTATTAATACCACCTCTTGTTCTGTCTTGTGTTGATGAAATTAATACCCTATTAATGCCACCTCACCCCATCCACCTCACTCAAATGTAGATATAAAAACGGAGAAGCGTAAGTTCTATTCAGTTGTGTATTTGTAAACTAAAGTCTTTGAAAATGTAATAAGTTTTACGAAACGCGCTCGTGTCGCGTCAGACTAGAAATAAAAATGAATTTTGGAGAATTGATTTTTGATTTACCTCCAACAGTGAAAAGAAACGTACGAAAGATCGAGAAAATTCGTGTTAGAATTATTAATCTTACTTTATATATATATATATATATATATATATATATATATATATATATATATATATATATATATATATATATATATATATATATATATATATATATATATATATATATATATATATATTGGTGTATACTGGCAGCAGGTTTTCTTTCAAACATGTTTCATTGAATATGACCGCATATTCTGTATTTATTATTTTCTGGTTTAGGGCTTCTATCCCTCTAACTATTTTCTTAGCATCAGGGCTTAATTGAAATAGGAGTTCTCCAAAACTCATTTTCGTACTTTTAAGGTGAAGAAAAGAAGTGATTTACTATAGAGTGTATTACACTTATTTGTATAATTTGCACGACGTTTCGAACCTCCATGGTTCATTCTCAAGTGAACAGATCTTACAATACTAGTTGATTTTATACCCGCATTAGGTCAGGTGATAATATAATGAAGGTGAAAACATGGGGGGATACATAAAGGATAAACATAGGGGCTGCAGAAGGCTTATTTGCCCATACGAGGCATCTCCTATCTAAACACAAAGATTAATCCAGTGTAATTGGCCTGTTATGTTGGACATTGTCTTCTGTGTTGGCATCGATATGTTCTTGTCTTGTCCTTACTCTCATGGTGGGTAGAGTAAATAGTTCCGTGATTTGGGTGTTCATGGTAGGTCGCTCTATTCTTATGTGAATTGCCTCAAGAATTTGTAATCTTCTTGAATCTTGGGTTTTGTCTATTATGCAAGTATTCTTGTTCAACATTTCTCTTGTTAGAGTAATGTCATGGGCTTGTCTCATGTGATTCCTAGGGGCACCAGATTGAAGATGGCATGTCAAACGCCTCGTCAGCTTGGTCGACGTCATACCTATGTACTTACATTGAAGGTTACATCCTTCGTGGGGGCAAGTGTACATGTATACAACGCTTGACTGCTGTAGAGGGTTCTCCGTCGGCTTCGGGCTGTTTTTGATAAGGAGTTCGGAAGTCTTCTTGGTTTTGTAGAATATTATCAGGTTTATGTTTTGGTTAGGAGTAGTGCTTTTTACTCCTTTACGGATTATTTCTTTCATTATTCTTTCCTCTTTTATATGTTCACTGTGCATGGTTGATTTGTAATATAATTTTATTGGGGGTGTTGTGGTTTCTGTTCTAGGTTCTGAATTATACCAACGGTCCAAGTGTCTTCTTATAGCAGCGTTTATTTCCGCGTTGCTATATCCGTTGTTCACCAATACCTGAGTTACTCTTTCAAACTCTCTACTCACGTTGCTCCATTCAGAGCAGTGGGTAAGCGCTCGACGAATATAAGCATTGAGAACACTGGCTTTGTATCTTTGGGGGGCACTCACTTCTACCGTTCAGGCATAATCCTATGTTGGTGGGCTTGGTATATACGTTGGTGCTTAAAGAGGTTCCTGTTTTTGTTATTAGTACATCCAATAATGGCAGACTGTTATTTTCACTATTTTCATGTGTAAATCGGAGTACTGACTCTCTCTCTAGGTGTCTTTTTAGATCAATTAGTTCATCTGAGTCTTTTACTATTACGAATATGTCATCTACATAACGGCAGTATACAGTTGGTTTTTGTCTGCTACTGAAGACCCTATCTTCGATGGTTCCCATATAAAAATTAGCAAATAAAACTCCTAAGGGGGAGCCCATTGCTACTCCGTCTATTTGTAAATACATGTCTCCTTGTGGACTGATGAAAGGGGCTTCCTTTGTACATGCTTCGAGAAGACTTTTCAAGTGTGGCTCAGGTATGTCTAATTTGGGGGTGCTCTCGTCTCTGTATACTCTGTCCAGTATCATTCCTATGGTTGTGTCGACTGGGACGTTGGTAAAAAGGGATTCAACGTCCAGGGAAGCGATGATTCCATCGGGCTGGGTAGATTTGATCAATTCTAGGAAATCTGCTGATGATTGTAGACTAAACTTACTTGGAGTGTATGGAGTTAGGAGTTCATTGAGTTTCTTTGCCAGGTGATAAGTTGGGGTTGGTATTTGGCTGATTATAGGGCGTAGTGGGTTACCTGGTTTATGCGTCTTAACATTGCCGTAGGCATATCCTAAGCCATTGTCGCCTTGAAGTTTATTGAAATGCACACTACCTTTCTTTGCGTTGATTGCTGTAATTGTTTTGTTTACTTTCCGCTTAAGGTCTTCTACGGGGTGTCAAGTTATCATACTAATAAGTGCATCGTTAGTGCTTTTTTTGGGTCTGAAGCCATATTGACAGGAGCTAAGTATATTGTGTTTGGCTAGATAAGAGTAAAGCTGCTTGTAGATTGGTTTTTCAAATACTTTTGACAAATTAGGCAGGATTGATATAGGTCTGAAGTTGTTAACATCAGTGAGATCACCACATTTGTGGACAGGGGTTACTCTCGCTTTTTTTTAGAGTAGCTGGGAAGGTTTGGAGTTCAAGTGATTTGTTGAAGAGCAATGCAATAGCAGGGGCTAAAGATCGGGATTTTTTTTTTGTAAATTAAATTTGATATCTCCTCAAGGGCACTAGACTTGTTTTTAAGGGAAAGGATTAACTCATTAACATCAGTGGAACTTGTAGGCTTTAGGTACAGAGACTGTGGATAGTTACCTGTAAGATAGTCCTGAACATCAGTACTGGAAGATGGAATATCATTTGCAAGGGATGACCCAATGGAAGAGAAGAACATATTGAACTCAATAGCAGTATCAGAGACTGAAAGCTGACCATCGTTATTGGACAGGAGGATTGGTTTGTTATATAAAATCTTCTTTGATCCCAATATTTGTGAAATTGTGCTCTATGTTTTTTTAATGTTGCCCTTTGTTTGGGTAAATTTATCTTCGTAGTATTTAGTTTTGGCTCTTCTAATTATTTTAGATAGCAATAACGAGCAATTCTTTGAAAATTCTTTGGAGACGATTCCTAACCTATACTTCTTCTCAAGGTCATGTATTTTTATTAATGGATTTAGGTATTATCTTTGTAAGCCAAGGATTGTTTTGCCTTTTGGTTGGGACTTGTTTCGTTAGCATAGGACAGTGGGTGTTATAAAGGCTGAGTTCTTTTTGAAGAAAAGATTGCACTGCTAGGTTGATGTCCCCTATGTTACCTAACTCGGACTCCCAGTTGACATTAGCAGCAGCAGCTATAAAATTGCCTGTAGCAGTTTCATTGTGCAGCCTAAAGCTTAACTCCCTTGTCTCTAGAAGTGGTTTGTTAATGTTAGTTAAGAGAAATGTGGGGTAATGGTCTGTAGTGCTATCGATGATTATACCTGAAGAAAGGGAGAGGTTATGTTGGTCCAGATGTGATCTAGAGTCGTGGCAGTGCTATCAGTGATTCTAGTAGGTCTAGTGATAACAGGCCTACTAACAGAACATGTAACAATTTATAGTGCTTATTATAATTTACTGGGAACAATTAATATTTCTCAAACGAAAACTACGAGCCTTCAATAGGATGTAGCTGAATCTGTAATATTCCAAGAGCATAGACTACAGGAGGCAAATTTCACAACCCATGTGCTACCTGAAAACTGCAATATTCCTTAGAATTGAACCACTCATTAATATTATGTTGTCTAAGGCGATGGACGGGTACTATTAGACGTAAATTGGTACGTGAGGAAGAGTTAGTGCCTTGAAAAAAAATAACTGGGAATATACCACATATGTACTAATTGATAAGTAACATACTGACTATAAGCATTAAGTCATATATGTGCTGTCTTGCGCAAGAGCGGGTTGCATTGTTGTTCGGTCCCTCCTTCTCCACTCCTCCCAATTGGATCATACTGGTTCCTGTACTCCTTCAATTATTTTTGCTCTTTTCCTTTACAACATTTGTTCAGTGCATTTTGCAGCTTCCTGTGAGGTACCTGCTTTCATAGCTGCTGCCTCTAAAGCGGTTTTGACACTTGTTGTTTTGCAGTATTTCTGCAAACGACAGTCACCTTGGAAGGAGCCCTCCATCAGTTTCGTCCCCAGTTTCCAGGAGGTTGCATACCCTGTACTGGTTCAAATTCTGATTTTCCCTGAGTCTCTTTATTTCCTCCTTGGCTTCCTCCAGCTCACTCCTTTGACTCTGTAAAAATGAATGCATTTCCTGCAGGTCCCTGCTGAATCCCATTTTCATTTTCTGTAGGTTTCTGCTGAATCCCATTTGCATTTCCTGCAGTTCTCTGCCGAATCTCCCTAATGCCTGGCTGATCCATTTACAGGTAGTATCCACCATTCTTCCCTGTCCATATGTGTGGTGATGTCTCTCGATCATTTTCCCTGGCTGAGGGGGTAGGGTAGGATGGGTGAAAGAGAGAGAGAGAGAGAGTTTAATCAAATTAAACTTGACTCATAGAGAAATCTGGACGCGTTCAAGACGGTGTCAGGAAGGAATATGTCTCTTGGAACAACTCCACGCAGTAGGCAGATGTCAGTCGAGATGTACGGACATACTAACACTCATTAGAATGTGGCGCCATGTTTGTGCACACACCAGGTAGCAGAAGACACGCTTGGGCAAGTTCTACTGATCTTCCTGTGAAAATTCGAGCTGAGAGATGTTAGTGTTTCCTGTTAGTTATAGAAATCTTCACAAGATAAAATATAGTGCAACATTTTCGTTTGACAGATAAGTTATGTGATCACTAGAGCTATAGGTCAAACAGTTAGGACGAAGGCTACCCACCCAAGAAGGGTGAGCATCATTATATTAACAACCGTTTCCTTCAATGTATATAGCCCTCAAATAATTTACTTGTGTTACGATGTACTTATTTCGCATGAGAAATCGAGTGGGGAAGGGGATGGCTACAACGAACTATTCTCTACCTACATTTGTCTGGATGCCATATTAATTCGAGGATACTCAGTGTGGCTCACATGTTCTAGACGGGTGTATGACGGCAAAATCAATAAATCACCTTTAACAGCTAAGCTGTATTTGGTATTCAATAACACATTTAACAGTAGACTAACCCTTAATAATATCTTAGTAACCTATTGGTATTCAATTGATTTATTGTTAGATAGGCTATGTACATGTAAACCCCCCCAAATTGTGTGGACTGGGTAAAACCTGGCAGGAAATTATTTAAAGATACAGTCCACTAGAAATATTAATGTAAATTTAATGTAAATTTAATGTAAATTTAGAAGTAAATATTATAATAACAATATAACAAATAAGTTCCTGCTAGGAAATTCTCCAAAGCTAGTTACCTAAAGTTGGTGGTGGGTCATCTAAGAAAATATAACTGGGAGAGGACTTCCTTACAGGTTATGCAGTACATGTGGTATATGGCAACAGGTTCTGCCCTAGCAAACATACAACTTAACTGTCCCAATTTTCCGCTGGTTACATCTTGTAATAATGTTGATACATCTTGTTAAAACATTTTTATAAAGTATTAGAACGTTGTTACAACTAGCTATATTAGTTGTTACATCTGGTTAGGAGTCAAAATTTGTTTGAACGTTGTAGTAACGTCGTAGTTTCGTCGTGTCTTTGGTGGGGCTGATGTGAATTCCCCATATTCAACATGATTCCTTCTTTTAAAACATTAGACGTGGCTATGTGTCTTAATAAGGTGCCATAGGCATCAGAAAGATGTCAGTTGAGAGAACTGCTTTTTGTTTATTTTTATTATTTTCTGCTGAGGGGAACAGGTGGAGACAAGTGTGTCCGGAAACTCACAAATTGAATAAGACTCAGTTCGAGTTTTGGTCGTTTGTTGCTGATCAGTAAGAGCGACAAGGGTTTGGTGAACAAGTATTGAGCAAAGATAACCGTCTAGCTAAAATAATAACCAACCTCACACTCCTCAAAGAATACTTACCAGCAAATACTCTTCACCACACTATCTTGTGACTCTCAAAAGTTCCAAACCAGTAACAACAAGTCACATTACTGTCATATATGGCTCAAACTTAGACACTTGTGGTCAGCTATTAACAGTCAACATACTGTCATATATTGCTTCCTTTCAAACGTAACAAGTGAAGGATAAGCATGATGCTAGTGCCGGTAATATTCGAAAATTAATATTATTCAAGAGCACGAAATATATGAAGGAAGAAAATAATACTAGAAAACGTCAAGATTGAAGGATGAACTGGATGGTAATGTTCGTAATATATAGTGGATGAACATGACAGAGGAACACATAGTAACTGAGTGAGGAACAGGAAAGTAGATCAGGTAATATATGAAGGCTGAAAATGATAATGCTCCACTTAATAATCCTAACTAATGCTTTCTAATTTTAAGTCACGTATCGTCACTGATTTAAACTGGATAAATTTTAAATCTGTAAATACATAGGTTAATATTGTTTTTGAAATATTAATTATTGAACTAATTACCAGGTAACAATAGACGTGGAAACGCAGGGCGCACAGGTTTGACATCTATATAAATAAAAATGGAAGTGTTCGTTAGTTCAAAATCGCTAATCTCCGAAAGTACTTCACCGATTGCTTGGAAATTTTCACACAATGTTCTCTTCGCATTCGAGCAGGTTTTTATATACATAGTATATAGATGTCACGTCTGTGACGGTAAAAAAAAAACCGTGCTTTTTCTGAAAAACTGTGTTTGTTATGTGAGGGAAATCTACAAAACTTCTTTATCGAATGCTTTGAAATTTTGACACAACGTTGCATTCGAATAGGCGCGTATTTTTGTATATCTACTATATACATGCCTTCCCTGTGACAAGAAAAAAACATGCAATTTGTTTTAAAACAGCGCCATCTGTTGGACGTAAGGCCAACACACGCTCTAATCTCCGAAAGTTCTTTGCCAATTGCTTTGAAATTTTATCACAACGTTAAATTCGAATAGGCGTATCTTTTTATATACTTACTATAGAGATGCCACCCCTGTGACAGGTAAAAACATGCGTTTTTGAAAAACAGCGCCATCTGTTGCACTTAATGGCAACATGCTCGCTATGCTAAATATATCACGAATTCCATTTCAATGTTTCCAATTGCATTGATAAATTGTATTTTCATAGATTTCGATTTTTTTTTTTTTTGAATTATTTTGTGACATTGTGTTGGAATTGAGCTGTGTTGTTTACCATACAGTTCATTTCGTAAGTATAAGTATAGATGCCACACCTGCGACAGCTAAAACTATGCTTTTCTTGAAAAGCAGTGCCATCTGTTGCATGTAAGAGCAACACACATGCTATACTAGATATGTTACAATTCCAGTTCAATGTTTCTGATTGCATTGATAAATTGAATTTTCCTAGATTTTGATTTATTTTCATTTCGATTTAATTATTTTGTGTGAATTGCATTGGAATTGACCTGTGTTGATTCCCAGACCGTTTATTTGTGAGAATAGTGTGATTTTTTATTTTTTCAAATTTTCATTAATTTTTTTTACCGTTTTTCTTATATTTCAGTGATAGGAACATCAGATCACTTGATGTTCCCGATTTTTTGATGGGAACATCAGACCATTTGGGAAGGCATCGGACGAGGGAGTGTGGGAATGGTGAGGATGATGATAGGACGGAAGTGAGAGATGGTGCGGAGGACGAGCGGACAAGGGAGGGGGTAATGGTTGGGAAGGACGAGGGGACAGGGGAGTTTGGGATGGAGGGGACGAGGGGAGGAAGGAATGGAGAATGGTGGGGAGGACAAAGGGACTTGGGAACGGTGGGGAGGACAAAGGGACAGTGGAGTGGGGCATGGTGGGAAAGAAGAGCAGACGGTGGAGTGGGGAATGGTTGGGAGGCCGAGGAGACGGGTGAGGGGGATATGGTGGAGAGAACTGGGGGTCAGGGAAGGTTGCTGTGGGTCAGCAATGCATATGCGTTGCTAAGCCACAGCAACGTGTGGCCGGGTACTGCTAGTATATATATATATACATACATATATATATATATATATATATATACATATATATATATATATATATATATATATATATATATATATATATATATATATATATATATATATATATATATATATATATATATGTCGTACCTAGTAGCCAGAACGCACTTCTCAGCCTACTATGCATGGCCCAATTTGCCTAATAAGCCAAGATTTCATGAATTAATTGTTTTTCGACTAGCTAACCTACCTAACCTAACCTAACTTTTTCGGCTACCTAACCTAACCTAACCCATAAAGATAGGTTAGGTAGGGTTGGTTAGGTTCGGTCATATATCTATATTAATTTTAACTCCAATAAAAAAAAATTGACCTCATACATAATGAAATGGGTAGCTTTATCATTTCATAAGAAAAAAATAGAGAAAATATATTAATTCAGGAAAATTTGGCTTATTAGGCAAATCGGGCCTTGCATAGTAACCCAAGAAGTGCATTCTGGCTACTAGGTACGACATATATATATATATATATATATATATATATATATATATATATATATATATATATATATATATATATATATATATATATATATATATATATATATTGTGACGGTAAAGTGTTGGTGTTTGACTGTTTCAAAAGCTGGGGGCAGGGCCTCGTCACATCACAAAAAAAAAGAGAAAAGTTTGTCCTTTCGTCTGTGGTAAGGTAATGGGAAGACACACAAAACACAAGTATATAAACAATGAAATTTTAATTACTCTAGAAAACAAGATATGAATAAAGGCAACCTCATAAAATGTAGGACAAGTCTACAAACAAAATAACATGAATAATCACTGGCAAATGAAAAGTTACGCTAAGACAAGTAAGTTACAGTGATAGCAAAATAAAATATGTAATGGGTGCTGGAATACTGGCTTCAAGCTGCCACCTCCCTTAGTACACGAAAGCCAAGGCTTAGTCTACCAGCGAGAGATGTCAACTTCATGGAGCACAAAGATATTCTGACGAGTCTGGCGCGCTGCAGCCCAGACGTCGACTTGTGGTGGTGGCGGAGTGCAGGTGCGACGAGACACCAGCCAATCAGCAACAGGCAGGCAGAGGATGAACAGTTTGCTGGTTACGGCGGGCTGTGGCCAGGTGTTGGGGTGTGCAGGGTATGATTTGCTCACTGGGCAAAACGTTTGGCGATACTGGAGGACGTATCTTCTATATAGTACCTTGTACTTTGACGTAATGATGTAGGGAAGAGCAGGCTCAATCTCTCTTGAAAGAGATTATCGTCACAACTCTCCCCCGAAGCCTGCGGTTCTGGAAGAAGTTACGTCTTCATGTGGTGGAGTAATAGTTGGAGTTACTTCTACTTCATAGACTCTGGAGAGAGCGTCGGCTATGATGTTGTCAGAACCCTTGATATAGCGGATCTCCAGGTTGAAATCTTGCAGATATAAAGCCTATCGTAGAAGACGCTGGTTATGGAATTGGGCTTGATGTAAGAAGCGGAGAGGATTGTGGTCTGAGAAGATGGTGGTAGACCTGGCACCTTGTAGGTATGGAGCAAAGTGCTGGAGATTCAGGACGATGGAGAGTAGCTCCTTTTCAAAAGTGCTGTAGTTCCTCTGGTGGGGTTTCAACTTGTAGCTGTAGTAGCTGACAGGTAGAACCTCCTCGCCTCGTTGCTGCATCAGGACACCACCGATGCCGGTACCACTGGCGTCGACATGAAGGACGAAAGGCTTGGTGATATCTGGCGAGGCGAGAATGGGATTAGAACAGAGGAGGAATTTGAGTTGTTCGAAAGCAACGGTTTGCTGCATGGTCCAATTATACCGTTGCTTGGGACTGGTTAAAGTGATTAATGGTGTGGCGACTGTACTAAAATTTCTCACAAACCTACGGTAGTAGGAGGCAAGACCAAGGAAGCGCAGGAGCTGCTTCCTGGTGGTAGGCTGTGGATAATGCTGGATGGCTTGGGTGTGTGTGTCTAACGGAGCTAGGCTGCCACTCCCAATTACATGACCCAGATAACGCACTTTACCTTTGGCGAAGGTGGACTTGTTGATGGTGAGGCCGGCAGTCAGGAGCTTGGCGAACAGTCGTTGCAAAATTTTTTTAAATATGCTTAGGAAAGGTGAGTGTCGATTTGGATCAACATGTAGGTTTTTCCATCCTGACATGTGCCAAACCTCACTGGAGGACAGAAAATGCTATGACCTCAGCTGCCCACACTTTCACGTGAAAGGCACGGAACGCTACATAAAGAGTGGCAAGCAAGATAATGAATTTGGAGGAAACTCTATAATTTTTTTATACCAGACCGGCAGAGAATTCAAAAGGAGCAGCATGGAGAGTGTATGGAATTGGATGCCAGATCCACTTGCATTCCAGAATTACAGATACAATTACCCACCGAAAGGGAACTACAACTACGACAGACAACTGCCCTACAACAATCAGTACTGGTCAGAACAAACTCATTATGTCCACGAATAATGGACTTGCCGAAAAAGTCTCCCATTCAAACTATCACTAATAGAGTAACCTCATTCATCTTTGCCAACATACAAGGACTGAAAACAAGAACAAACAACAAAGTACAGTTCATAAATGGCCTCCTCACGGAGTCAAATGCAGTATTTGGAGCTTTCACAGAAACCCATGCAGGGGAATTGTTGGACAGTGAGATCTGGATTCCAGGATATAACCTATACAGGTGCGATAAGAAAATTAGGTCACATGGAGGAGTGGGTCTGTATATTAGGGAAGACCTTGTATGCTCGGAGATCCTAAACGTTACAAATGAGGTGGTAGAGGTACTGGGATTAAAAATAGAGAAAATAAATTTAGTGATTATACTAATATACAAACCTCCAGATGCAACGGCTGAGGAATTCACAGAACAGATAAGCAAAATAGAGAATAGCCTTGATAATTTGGAGAACCCGATACCTGATATTATCTTCCTAGGTGACTTCAACTTGCCTAGTCTCAGGTGGAAAATAGCAAACAATAATATTATACCAGGAAATCTATCAGGACCTAACCAACCACAGATTAGAGAACTACTTAGATTCTGTGACAAATTTTCACTCAATCAGCAGATATCGGAGCCAACGAGAAATGAAAATATTCTAGATCTGGTCTTTACGAACAATGAAGACATTATCAGAGACATTACGATATCAGATACCACATATTCAGATCACAAGCTCATTGAAGTGCAAACGACCATCAATACTCAGAATAGACCTAAAACGTTGATAAAGCGAGAGGGGCTATTCAGTAAATTCAATTTTAATAATAAAAGGATAGAGTGGGAGATAATAAACAGGGAACTTACAAACATTCCATGGGGAACTGTTCTAAGTAATACAAGTCCTACAGAAGGAATAGAAAAACTGACTTCAGAAGCGTATCAAGTCTGTCTGAAACATGTTCCTTTGAGGAAAGCCAGAAAGAGATCTAACGTAGAAAGAGAACGCAGACGACACTATAAACGCAGGAAATAATAACGGAACTGCTTATGCAGACACGAATTTCCCGTCAAAGAAGGAATAATTTAAATAGGGAGATTGAAGAAATCGAGCGGAAATTGAAACACTCATATGAAACTGAAGAAAGGCAGTTAGAACAGAAAGCCATTCAGGAAATAAAGAAAAATCCAAAATATTTCTTCTTATATGCGAAATCAAAAGCAAAAACCACTGCCAGTATTGGACCTATTCGTACAAGTGAAGGTTCATACACGGAGGATGACAAAGAAATTAGTGAAATCCTAAAAAAGCAGTATGAGGACATGTTTAGCACTCCAATAAACAACATGAAGGTGGAAGATCCAGACAATTTCTTTATGCGGGATATTCAAACCCCTGTAAATATAACTGATATAAACACGAGCGCACTAAATTTTGAAAAAGAAATTGAAAACATGCCCATGCACTCGGCCCCAGGTCCAGACTCATGGAATTCAATATTTATAAAGAAATGCAAAGTGCCGGTAGCACAGGCACTCAGTATAGTGTGGAGGAAGAGCTTGGACACGGGGGAGATACTAGATGCACTTAAAGTAGCAGACATAGCCCCTCTACACAAGGGAGGGAGCAAAGCATTGGCAAAAAATTATAGACCAGTTGCACTAACATCGCACATCATAAAAGTATTTGAGAGAGTGATTAGGAGTCAGGTCACCAATTTCATGGAGATCAATGACCTTCACAACCCAGGCCAACATGGATTTCGAGCGGGAAGATCGTGCCTCTCACAGCTACTTGAGCACTACGACAAAGTCACTGAGGCATTAGAAGAGAAACAGAATGCTGATGTGATATACACGGACTTCGCAAAGGCTTTCGATAAATGTGACCATGGCGTGATAGCACACAAAATGAAGTCAATGGGAATAACCGGTAGAGTAGGACGCTGGATACTCAGTTTTCTGTCAAACAGGACTCAGCGAGTAACTGTCAACCATATAAAATCTAGTCCAAGTGCAGTGAAAAGCTCTGTACCTCAGGGTACAGTCCTTGCCCCGCTGCTTTTCCTTATTCTCATATCAGATATACACAAAAATACAAGTCACAGCTTCGTATCATCCTTTGCAAATGACACAAAAATCCGTATGAAAATTACATCGGCTGAGGACATTGAAAAACTTCAAGCTGATATTAATAAAGTTTTCGACTGGGCATCAGAAAATAACATGATGTTTAACAGTGATAAATTCCAGGTACTCAGGTACGGTAAAAATGAGGACCTTAAACATAATACAGAGTACAAAACACAATCAAATGTACCCATAGTAGGAAAACAGCATGTAAAGGATTTGGGAATAATAATGTCTGACGACCTAACGTTTAAGGAGCATAACCAAGCAAATATTGCGACAGCCAGAAAAATGATAGGATGGATTACGAGAACTTTCAAATCCAGGGATCCCATCACAATGGTTGTACTCTTCAAGTCACTTGTGTTGTCCCGTCTTGAGTACTGCTCAGTACTCACTTCCCCCTTCAGAGCAGGAGAGATTGCTGAAATAGAGGGAATACAGAGAACATATACGGCACGCATAGATGCAATAAAGCACCTAAATTATTGGGATCGTCTCAAGGCCCTCCAAATGTACTCACTAGAAAGAAGACGAGAGAGATATCAAATAATATACACCTGGAAGATACTGGAGGGCCAAGTACAAAATCTACACAGTAAAATAACAACGTACTGGAGTAAACGATATGGAAGAAAATGTAGAATAGAACCAGTGAAGAGCAGAGGTGCCATAGGCACAATCAGAGAACACTGTATAAACATCAGAGGTCCGCGGTTGTTCAACGTCCTCCCGGCAAGCATAAGAAATATTGCCGGGTCAACCGTGGACATTTTCAAGAGGAAACTAGATTTATTCCTCCAAGGAGTGCCGGACCAACCGGGCTGTGGTGGGTATGTGGGCCTGCGGGCCGCTCCAAGCAACAGCCTGGTGGACCAAACTCTCACAAGTCAAGCCTGGCCTCGGGCCGGGCTTGGGGAGTAGAAGAACTCCCAGAACCCCATCAACCAGGTATCAACCAGCTGGAGCAGATGTTCGCTCCAGGTGTTGGAAGCTACGACGATATCATCCAAATAGGGGTACGTGTTATCCAAGCCCTGGATGACGCGGTTGACAGCTCTCTGAAAGGTGGCCGGGGCATTACATAGTCCGAAAGGAAGGCGTTCATATCTGAAAAGTCCAAAGGGAGTGATAAAGGCAGATATTTCTTTGGCTCGCTCAGTTAGACACACTTGGTAATACCCCTTAAGCAAGTCCACTTGGGACAAGTACTGGGCATTACCAATGGCGTCAAGAATGTCATCTATCCTTGGCAAGGGGTATGCATCCTTGACAGTCACATTATTTAATTTACGGTAATCCGTACACAGTCTCACCTTACCTTGGGGTTTTGGCACCAAGATACAGGGTGAGGCCCAGGGGGACTCACAAGGTGTAGCCAGTCCATGATCCAAGAGGTACTGTGTGGGAACCGACCTGTGAGATTTATATTTATTTAATTTATATGAATTTATATTTACGTTAATTTATATACTTCGATAGCAATTTGTATAATGATAAGTGGACTGTATTTCTGCAATAATCTCTTAATCTCACAAATCGATCCTCTACACATTAGGGGGGGGGGTTTATTAGTTTATATATATGCAGCCAATCAAACTACAGAATTAGACTACATACATTGAAAAGGTTCCTTATCTTATACTACAGCAGGTTAGTCCACCAGGTATAACTAGGGTGTAGACACCAAATTATCCTCTTTGAGGTAGCTTCCATCACCCAGTAACTGGTGCACAAAATCATGCTTCCTCGTCTTGACCTGTCAAAAGTGCGCTAGCTGTGAAGCCAGAATCCTATATATGACAAGCTATATCAGAGAAAACACTATACATGGAACAATAAAGACCTGGCTTAATTACCTTTAGTTTGAGGCTATGTCGTGCTCTAACCGGTCCACCCTATATAATGACATTAATGGCCACTAATGATAGATAATGGGTTTCGGAAAGAACACTTAACTTGATTTGTAGACAGCGTGTTGATAATGGTACACTTCTGGTTTCCATAACACTACGTCCAAGTAAAATTAACAGGAGCCGAATTTGCTCCCGTGAGCCTCTGGTCTAGTACAAACAATAGCTGCATCTAACACTCCATACTATTGACGCCTGGCCGACATTGTCCAGATATGATAGGAGCCGAATTTGCTCCACGCGTCTCGGATGTGACACAGCAATGGCTGCCCTCCTTCCCCACTGACGCCTGGCTTACATTGTCCAGATTTCAGAAAGTGATAGAAGGGTCACATTTACTCTACTTTAATATTGATAATTAAGTTAATTTATATAAGATGTTTTTATGATGGTAAAGTCCAAAGACTAATGTATTTAAGAATAATTCCCACCATAATAGGTGGTGAATTATAATAGTGTGTGGTGATGATATCCCGTTTTCTTTAGACGGTAATTCCACTACAAGTTACGTTTTCTATGGTTAACTTGTTTATACAACACAGCTATTATCTGTCTGTATGATATATTAAATGGTGTCGGATTTTCCGACATAATTCCCCAGGGGGCTGCTCACGGGTCGAAGTCCTATTAGAACAGACGAACACCGATACTCCTCCTTCGAATTATTAGATTAATTTGATGTTAGTAGTTAGTAATCGCACATTTGTGTGTCTGTTCGTACAGGACGGATGTTCCGTACTAGAGTTGCAGGGGTTAGAAGTCTAATGCGATTTCATTTCCCTGTCAACTCTTGAAAGGCTAATATTCAAGCCTTATTACATATTATTTAACCCAGAAGACTGAATGTGATCAAGTACTACAGTCAAGTATGATTCAGGGACTGCAGTGAGATCAGTGACATTAGATATAACTTGAAGTTTCTTCAGGTAACTGGTTACTGATATATAAACACTGAGGCCCATGGAATACATCTTGATTAAATAATAAATGTATCAAATCAGTCATCAGATTTATTGGGGTTTTAATTTAGTTAATTGATTCAGAAGATTGAATAGCTCATCATTAAAGTAAAGTATAGTTCTGAGACTGCAGTGGGTTCAGTGACATTGGTCGCAGTGACTTGTAGCTGTTTAAGCTACTGTTCACTGATTTGCCACTGAGGCCTCATGAACTCATCTTCAGCTTTAAATGATGATACTAACATCACCCTCTGTTACTATAGTCAGCTGTAATCTCCTTAGTATAATGCTACTGGAGAAATATAATCAGCTGACAAATTTAGATTTCTATTGGTATTGTTTATCTGCAGGCATAGGTCTCCTCAGGCTTGATACTGGGCCTGAGAGTAATTTACCTCCTGCAGAGTTTAACATGGTTATACCCTGATATTTAGTAGGGCTACCAATGAATTGATGGTAGTAGTCTGTCCCCACAAGGACAGCCATTTGGCATTTGATTTGCTCAAATTTACCTGCAGCTGCTTGATAATAGCTTTCCAGGTCAGCATAATCAACTTGAGATTGTTGTAACAAATCTTCACATTTCTTGATCTGTCTTGTTAAGTGGCCTTTAAGACCTGCAAGGGTTCTTTTCATTCTCCCTGCATTATCCATACTGGCTAGTTGGTGAAGCCTTGTGGGACTTGTAATGGGGCTGCTCATAATGCTGAACAAGCACTGATGGTAGCCTAGGGTATAATTTCTGCACTCACTAGGCTGTAATCCTACCTCTACTAGAGGTTAGCACTTAAAATTAATACACATTATATATATATACAATCATACACACTAATGATTTGAGTGATAAACCAGTGTCACTGGAAGTACCTTTAGGTTAGCTCCTCTATATCACCCTAGGATGGTAGAGACACTAATTAATCACTCAAAGGTGTAATGATCATAAGTAAATTATTATATATACAACTCAACTCGAGTTGATAAAAATTACACCCAAAATAGGGTCTGCACCATTCATTAATGGTGTTAGGTTGTTGAATATAGTACAACTGACTATGGTAATAATGGGACTAGGATAGCAATAATAGTTCAACTAGTCATATCCTACCCTGTTGTGGGTTGGCAATTAGTAAATATTATACTGTGATCACTAGTGCAATATATATTAAATGATTCTCTATTTTGGAGAAATAATATACACAATTATTGATAATAGCCTCTTAATTGCCTGTATGAAACTTCTAATATTATCTAGAAGTATTAAATATTATTAGTGACCTCGCGAAATAAAGTCCACAAAATTCGTAGATAATCTCTCGCGAAATGTAACACCACGAAATCCGTGAACAATCACGCGACACCACAGCCACTACTTTGGCTGGCTTCAATATTAGCGCTGTCATTTCACGAAATAACACTCCACCAAATATCTGTGGGTGTACATGAAACCGCTGACGAAGCTGAACTGAACTGAGCGGGGCTCGTGAACTCGTTCGAGGCAACGCCGCCGTCTTGACTGGCTTTGTTTAAATCACACTGCACTAGTTTATTTAATGAATCCACTGGTTAATTGGTTCATCCGGTACTAAGATGACCAAATGTGGTTCAAAGGATCAAATAATCCGTCATCCGGTTCGAAGATGACCAAATAATGTGGGAACCGACCTGTGAGATTTATATATATTTAATTTATATGAATTTATATTTACGTTAATTTATATACTTCGATAGCAATTTGTATAATGATAAGTGGACTGTATTTCTGCAATAATCTCTTAATTTCACAAATCGATCCTCTACACATTAGGGGGGGGTTTATTAGTTTATATATATGCAGCCAATCAAACTACAGAATTAGACTACATACATTGAAAAGGTTCCTTATCTTATAGTACAGCAGGTTAGTCCACCAGGTATAACTAGGGTGTAGACACCAAATTATCCTCTTTGAGGTAGCTTCCATCACCCAGTAACTGGTGCACAAAATCTTGCTTCCTCGTCTTGACCTGTCAAAAGTGCGCTAGCTGTGAAGCCAGAATCCTATATATGACAAGCTATATCAGAGAAAACACTATACATGGAACAATAAAGACCTGGCTTAATTACCTTTAGTTTGAGGCTATGTCGTGCTCTAACCGGTCCACCCTATATAATGACATTAATGGCCACAAATGATAGATAATGGGTTTCGGAAAGAACACTTAACTTGATTTGTAGACAGCGTGTTGATAATGGTACACTTCTGGTTTCCATAACACTACGTCCAAGTAAAATTAACAGGAGCCGAATTTGCTCCCGTGAGCCTCTGGTCTAGTACAAACAATAGCTGCGTCTAACACTCCATACTATTGACGCCTGGCCGACATTGTCCAGATATGATAGGAGCCGAATTTGCTCCACGCGTCTCGGATGTGACACAACAATGGCTGCCCTCCTTCCCCACTGACGCCTGGCTTACATTGTCCAGATTTCAGAAAGTGATAGAAGGGTCACATTTACTCTACTTTAATATTGATAATTAAGTTAATTTATATAAGATGTTCTTATGATGGTAAAGTCCAAAGACTAATGTATTTAAGAATAATTCCCACCATAATAGGTGGTGAATTATAATAGTGTGTGGTGATGATATCCCGTTTTCTTTAGACGGTAATTCCACTACAAGTTACGTTTTCTATGGTTAACTTGTTTATACAACACAGCTATTATCTGTCTGTATGATATATTAAATGGTGTCGGATTTTCCGACATACTGCACCTCAGCACGCATGACTTCCTTCTTGCTAGGGCTGATTCGGTAGAAGGGTTGACGAATCAGCCGGGTGTCAGGGAGCAGTTGGATGTCGTGCTGGGTAACATTACACTCTTAGGGGTTATCTCGGAACAACTCCTGATGTTCTTTGAAGATCTTGACGAGAGGTGCACTATGATTGTCCTGAAAATAATTGGGAAGATCAGTTAGGATTTCCGAATTAGAAAGCGCTGACTCCTTGTCAGTGCTTTCGGGAGGAGAAGCAGGGAAGGTCTCACTGTGGATGTATGGCTCTTTAAAGGAAGAGTAATTAATCATGACAGTGGGAGGAGTACCGTTATATAGCTTCAGGAGGTTGACGTGGCACAACTGGGTCTTCCGCCGCCTATCTGGAGTCTCTAGAACGTAGTTGTGGTTGTTTCTGCACTCCTTGATGCGGTAGGGTCCTGAAAACCTGTTTTGTAAAGGAGAACCTGGGATAGGGAAATAAGCAAGTACGAAGTCTCCCGGTTTAAATTTCCTTACTTTGCTGGTCTGGTCGTAATGAATCTTCATCCTCTCCTGTGCTTTCAATAGATTATCTTGGACAAAACTGTGGACCCTCTCTAGAATGTGTTGTAGGTTTTGAAGAAACTGGGGCACATTCTGATGCTCACTGAAGGTGGCATCACGTAGAGAGTCTTTGAAAGCCTTGAGAGGAGTACGGCACTTACGTCCGTAGAGCATCTCATAAGGAGATACTCCTAGGGACTCATTGGGAAGACTTCTAAAGATACACATTATTAGGTCGATTTGCTTATCCCAATCCTTAGAGGTTTCATTACAAAACTTCTTCAGGAGTGCTTTAATAGTCTGACGACTACGCTCAAGAGAACCCTGTGAAGCAGGATGATAGGGGCTGGACAATACCTGTGTGATGTTGAACTCTTCCAGTGTCCTCTTGAAGAGATCACTGGTGAAGTTGGTGCCACAGTCGCTCTGAACCTCCCTTGGAAATCCATACTGGGTGAAGATCTTCAATAAGTGTTTCACAACCGTAGCAGCCGTAATGTTCTTTACTGGAACTGCTATGGGGAATCTGGTGGTAGGACACAGGATGGTTAAGATATAGGCGTTACCTGAACTGGTCCGAGGTAAAGGACCAACACAGTCTATAATAAGTCTGTTGAAAGGTTCCGCAGGCACCTGTATGGGAGTCAGTGGTGCTCTGGGAATAGAGATGTTCGGTTTGCCTGCCATCTGACATGTATGACACTGTTTGACGCTATTTACCATACCTGGCCAGTTGTAGTCTTGACGGATTCCATGGTAGGTCTTGTTAAATCCGTAGTGGGAGAGTGCTCCGTGGGCCAGGTGTAGAATAGTGAGCCGCAGGCTGGCAGGAATCACTAGTTGTTCGACGTTGGCCCAATCGTCCTCCTCCTTCAGTTTACTGGGTCTATATCTGCGGTAGAGCAACTCGTTCTCTAGGAAGAACCCAGGAATACTGTCAGGTTGAGTCTCAGCCTGGAAAAATAATGGTGTCAAGGTAAGATCTTCCCTCTGTAACTTACGGAACTCCAACTTGGTCAGATTCGGGGGTAGTTTCTGAGGGTCTTGAGGGACAGCGGTAGCAGTAGAGTCAGCTGGCTGTGGTCGTGCAGCTTGTGCACGGGTGGTCACTAAAACCGGAGGAGAAACTTCATCACTCTCTTGAACCTTTGCTGGAACATACTCAAAGATGGGATTATCCTTTGCAGAGGTACACACCTGGGGTTTGTCCATGACGATCAGGTTGGTCGGTTGCAGGTCTTCTGCCAAGTCGTTGCCCAGGAGAAGTTGCACTCCAGGCATGGGAAAAGACTTTTCCCTGATGGCGACTTGGACTTCTCCGGTCACGAATGGACAATCCAGGTGGACTCTGGCGAGAGGATAAGGAGTGGTTGCAGTGAGGTCAGTGATGAAGACAGTTTCTCCGGTGTAGGTGATATTGAGCACAGCTGTCTTCAAAATAATCGATTGTAGAGCCGCTGTGTCCCTCAAGATCTTCAATTTGAAACGTCCCTCCGGATTTGAGCAGTTGGTAGAGACAGTTCCAGTATACAGGTGTTTACTGAAAAGAGAAAGATCATTAACATGAACACCAACATTCATCACAGGCTTACCTGACTTAGGAGGAGTCTGTTTGGGTTTAGGTGATTCGGTGTTTCCTTTGTATTGAGACTTACCACATTTATCTATGGTATGTCCATAGAGTCTACAATACTTACAGTACAATTGCGAGCCAGCTTGATCGGTACTCACTTTCTCGTAACTGTATGTTACGAACCCGGATCCAGCGTCCGAGCCTGGAGCAGTAACAAACACGCCATCTGTGGGTCAGCTCCCGAAACCCCCGCCAAACGGACGACGACACCTAGTGAGGACAGCGTGTACTGGCTTCGAGGACCAGTTTCCAGTCTGGTTCAGCGTTCAACACCGCCGCTCCTGACCTCTGGTGAGGTGGTGCTCCGACGACAGCGCCATCTATGGACTGGATACGTCAGGTGTTTGTGTCTGAGGCCGTAAGTGTGGTGTTTTAGTGTCCCTGTTATTGACGACGTGTCTGTTTACAGAGTCGACCTGGGACCACTGCGTCGAAGGTTGAGTGAGTCTACCCGAGGCAGCCAGTCTCCATACTGTGAAGTTTGCTGCAGCTGTTGTGACGTCGTCCCCCGGAAGAACACTGTGGTGTGTTAGCCTGCCATTGGAGTGGCAGTGAAAGGATTTACCCGGGACCGACTGTTGGAGACGATCATCCACTGGGGTATTGAGGACAGGAGGGTGATTTGTGATATCACACGAGACTCCTGTCTAGGGCGTACCCCTTTTATCGTTCGTGGAGTGGCCGTACCCGCCTTGGTGGCTCAGTACCTGCCAGCAGACCTGCTGGACGTGTGGTTGACGGCCTCCACGACGGTGCCCCCAGTGGACCTGTGTTGTGGCTGACCTGTGGCCAGGGTAGGCTCGGCGTTCTCAGAGGACACGTCTTGAGGCCACGAAGAAAGCACCGCGGACTCAGCACCTAGCTTCTTGATCAAGAGTCTTCAGCAGAAGACTAGATTGTGCACTATCCCCTTGTAAAGTGTTAATACCCCTCCCCCTTGTGTACGTCTTACTTTTATATATTTAAATGGTGATGGTGAACATTATAATATTAAGTTCTTAACTTTCTTTCCCTACTCCCTTTTAAGTTACTTGCGTCACGGATCTCATCCCTTGATAGCCACTACTGGCTTGGGAACGGATACATATATCTTCCTCTAACAACATCAGAGTGAGAACCCCGTTGCGTCCCGAGAGGGCCGTAACATAATTGGCATCCCCAGCGGGATCCGTCCCCTTGTTAAGTATGTTTGACAGGGGTGGTGAAGTGGCGTAATCCCTGTATATAATTCCCCCTGTGTGACGATTGTGACGTTATACGTCCTGTGCGGTGCTCAGTGACTAAGTGCGATATTGTGCAGTGCGGTGCTCGCTGTGATTAAGCGATTAAGTGCAATATTGACTAGTGCGGTGCTCAGTGATTTAGTGCAATATTGTAGAGCGAAGTGTTCGCTTGGACTCAGTGCAATATTGGGTAGTGCGGTGCTCGGAGTGATTACGTGCAATATTGGCAAGTGCAGTGTTTGGTGCAATATTGGCGTAGAACAGTGCTCGGTGTGTTAAGTGCTAACGTGTAAGCAGTGTGTTAAGTGCTAAGTGTTCCATCTGTGACTATGGCAGACAAAGCTACCATCGATGATCTGGACGATGTTCAGGCTTTACTGAACAGAGTGGACTGTCTTGCCAGATTAAAGTATCTGAGCAAACCGGAACTTGTACTAGTGAGCGCCTACCTGGAAATCAAGATCCGTGCCAGTGATTCCCGTGTGGAGATCTTGTCCAAGGTTCACCGGCACCTGAAAGCAGAAGAGAAACAGGAAGGCGAGACTCCTAGTACAAGGGAAGGTGAGGAAATAGCTTCCACAGAAAAGGAAGATAAGGGCAGTGACATTGACAGTGATGCAGGTGAGCTTAATATCAGCTTCCTAACAGTCAAAATGCGCGCCCTAGAGATCAATCGCGAGATAGAGTGGAAAAAGTTAGAATTAGAACGAGAATTAAAAGATAAAGAAGTAGAGATGAAAAATAAAGAAATGGAGATGAAAGAAAAGGAATTGGCGATGAGGCGTCTAGAATTAGAAGAGAGACGAGAGAGAGAAGAACGAGAAAGAGAAGAAAAAGAAAGACAGAGACAACATGAACTAGAAGTATTACGACTAGGCGCTGGACAGAGACAAACTGGAGTAAGCGGTTTCGATCCGGTAAGGAATATCAAAATGGTCCCCAAATTCAACGAGAGAGAAGTTTCGAAGTTCTTCGCAGCCTTCGAGAAAGTCGCTGCCTCTTTGGAGTGGCCAAGGGAGAATTGGGCCATCATGATACAGTCAGTTTTGACTGGGAAGGCCCAAATCGCCTACTCTACATTATCCCTTGACGACTCCGGCGATTACGATATGGTGAAGAAAGTGGTGCTCATGGCGTACCAATTGGTACCTGAGGCATATAGGCAAAAGTTCCGAAACCTGAAGAAGACCTCAGAGCACACTTTCACCGAATTCGCCACCATCAAGGAGCGACTTTTTCAAGAATGGTGCGCCTCTCGGAAGGTGGAGACCAAGGAAGACCTCGAGCAGCTGATTCTGCTCGAGGACTTCTAGGATTGTTTGGCTGGAGACCTCAAGACATACTTAGAAGAGCAGCAGGTGGAGACCTTGAGTGCAGCAGCCACCATGGCTGAAGAGTATATCCTGACTCATAGGCCGTCTGCTAAGTACGTCCCGAGGAATTACCAGCGCCGGTTTGACAGACCTCACGACGAAGAAGAAAGACCCGTCCCACAAAGTGCTAAGAAGACGCCCCCAGGTAGCCCTCGAAGAACAAGTCCTAGTAGTCCGAAACACCGTAGTCCGAGGAGGAACATGGTGTGCTGGACTTGTGGGCAGAAGGGACACATAGCTGCTAGGTGCCGAGGCAGAAGAGGTGGCAGCGCACGGAGGGAGGTGATGATGATGAGCTGTGTTACACCACCAGCAGGAAGCCAGTCGACGACGACGCAGGAAGGACCAAGTTTGTTGGCCCCTCACACTTCAACCGGGTATGTAACGAG
The DNA here is from genome assembly GCF_040958095.1 of Procambarus clarkii. Classification (NCBI taxonomy): domain Eukaryota; kingdom Metazoa; phylum Arthropoda; class Malacostraca; order Decapoda; family Cambaridae; genus Procambarus; species Procambarus clarkii. The sequence goes on from NC_091193.1 coordinate 34,890,841, forward strand.
TGATCATACTGGTAGATCAACAGTAGTGCTCAGAGATAGTGGAGCAGCCCAGTCCCTGATCGTGAAGAGCTCGTTACCCGAGGGAGTAAGTGTGGACGGGAGACAAGAGGTTGTCCTGGTTGGGTTTTCTAGGACGCAGTACATCGCCCCCTTAGTGCCAGTACATCTCGACTCGCCTTATTTCAGCGGCACATGTGCGTTGGCAGTAGTCGATACCCTCCCTGTGGCTGGGATTGACGTGGTACTAGCCAACGACTTGGTGACCGATTGGAGCACCAATAGTCCCAAGGTTGCGGACGAGCCTACCGGAACAGCACGGTCTGAGGTAACAGGCAATGGTAATGTCCAGGTAAGGACAGACCCGGATGTAAACATATTTAATTTGTCCTCTCACCCGCAGATCGACGATATTCTAGCAGTGTCTCCTGATTCTCTCGACGAGGAACATGAGGTTAAGAAGGCAGAGGTACCTGAGCAAGAAGAGAGGCCTTGTGTGCGGGCACCCACGGATACCAACGAGTCTGGAGCGAAGGCGGATGTGTGCTTGCGGTATGGCAAGTTACAGCGTGTAGTGAACCAGCCAGAGATTCCCCAGACGTCAGAGGTAGGTGCGGTGTGTTCAAAAGGTCTAGTGCCCTCTTCGGTCCAAGCCAGGCGTGTGGATGTGGCCGGCTATGGACATGACTGGCTCGGGAAGCTTATCCCTCAATTGGCCTCATGTTTCTTAGCGATACTTTGTTTGATTCTCGTATGTGTTCTCGTTTGTGCTCTCAGTAAGGACCATCGGACCGGCACCAGAAATGCCGTCAGTGATCAGCCGTCAACGGTGCCACGACGCAGAGAAGTGTCAAGTCACCCAAGATCGTGTCTACACGGATCCTTACTAGAGAGGTGTGAGATGATGCCCCTGCTTGACATCGCAGAGGAGACGTGGAAGGTTACGCCAGGCAAGACATCGCCTTCGATCTTCGAGTTCCCTTTGTGCCAGAATTGTCCAGTAGTACAATTCAGTAGACGTGACAGCCTCGTAATTCCAGATGATAAAGCATGCGTGTCCATTTGGAGTTGTGTCGTCGTACTAATTTGGTTTGTGTTTCTTTTTATAGAACCCCAAACCAAATTCTTTTTGGTGGGGAGGTGTTACGAACCCGGATCCAGCGTCCGAGCCTGGAGCAGTAACAAACACGCCATCTGTGGGTCAGCTCCCGAAACCCCCGCCAAACGGACGACGACACCTAGTGAGGACAGCGTGTACTGGCCTCGAGGACCAGTTTCCAGTCTGGTTCAGCGTTCAACACCGCCGCTCCTGACCTCTGGTGAGGTGGTGCTCCGACGACAGCGCCATCTATGGACTGGATACGTCAGGTGTTTGTGTCTGAGGCCGTAAGTGTGGTGTTTTAGTGTCCCTGTTATTGACGACGTGTCTGTTTACAGAGTCGACCTGGGACCACTGCGTCGAAGGTTGAGTGAGTCTACCCGAGGCAGCCAGTCTCCATACTGTGAAGTTTGCTGCAGCTGTTGTGACGTCGTCCCCCGGAAGAACACTGTGGTGTGTTAGCCTGCCATTGGAGTGGCAGTGAAAGGATTTACCCGGGACCGACTGTTGGAGACGATCATCCACTGGGGTATTGAGGACAGGAGGGTGATTTGTGATATCACACGAGACTCCTGTCTAGGGCGTACCCCTTTTATCGTTCGTGGAGTGGCCGTACCCGCCTTGGTGGCTCAGTACCTGCCAGCAGACCTGCTGGACGTGTGGTTGACGGCCTCCACGACGGTGCCCCCAGTGGACCTGTGTTGTGGCTGACCTGTGGCCAGGGTAGGCTCGGCGTTCTCAGAGGACACGTCTTGAGGCCACGAAGAAAGCACCGCGGACTCAGCACCTAGCTTCTTGATCAAGAGTCTTCAGCAGAAGACTAGATTGTGCACTATCCCCTTGTAAAGTGTTAATACCCCTCCCCCTTGTGTACGTCTTACTTTTATATATTTAAATGGTGATGGTGAACATTATAATATTAAGTTCTTAACTTTCTTTCCCTACTCCCTTTTAAGTTACTTGCGTCACGGATCTCATCCCTTGATAGCCACTACTGGCTTGGGAACGGATACATATATCTTCCTCTAACAACATCAGAGTGAGAACCCCGTTGCGTCCCGAGAGGGCCGTAACACTGTACCACGACTTCTTACTGGAGGATGGTTCTGGTGTCAGCCGGTGGATGAGGCTGTAAGTGTCAGCCGACTTAGCACACTTCAGGTAGTCGGTTTCTTCTTTATCTGCTAAATATAGACGGACAGGAGGCGGCACACGCCTCAAGAATTCTTCAACTAGCATGAGGTTGACGAGTTCTGCAAAGGTAGAGACATGTGCTGCTTCCAGCCATTTCATAAAATATCTCTTTTTGGTATTAGCAAATTCGAGAAAGGTAGTGGTACTTGCCTTCAGGTGGTCACGGAATTTCCTTCGATAACTTTCGGTGGAGAGAAGGTAGGCGTCCAACACTGCTTGTTTCAGAGTCTGGTAGTCATTCTCAGACGCCAAAGTACTGAGTGTAACTGCCGCTCTACCTGTAAGATGTACTCTGAGAAGGGTTGCCCATTGGTCGGCAGGCCAACTAAGTTGAGTAGCAAGGGTTTCAAAGGTGGTAAAAAATACATCAACTTCTGTCTCTACGAATGGTGGCATTAACTTACTTGCATGTGATATATTGAAACAGACGGGAAGATTGGCGGTAGCTTGCTGGCGTTGAGCGAGGTGTGAAGTTTCCAACGCGAATTTTCGTTGACGACATTCCATAGCCAGAGTTGCTTGTTGTTTGTCATTTTCGTGTTGCATCTCCAATTGGCGTTGTTTTGTTTCAAGCTGTATTCGTTCCCGCTCACGGAGTATTGCAATCTCACGTTCTTGTTCTTCCTTCCTCAAGGCAGCTTCTCGTTCCTTTTCTTCCTTTTTTATGGCAGCTGCTTCCCTTTCTTGCTCGAGGGCTTCTCTTTGTGGTTCGCGTTCGATCTTGGCCAGCTCTCTTTTGAGTTCCATCGTTGCCAAATCAGTTTTATCTGCAATAAAGTAAGTTTCGTTAGTTTCAGAGTCTATCTTACCTTCCTTTAAGAGATGATCCAGTAACAGGTTATACAGTTCATTTTTGTTGGCTCCATGGGGAACATCTAGTTGATACTCATGTGCAAGAGTTTGTAATTCAGTCCTCTTGGCACGACTTAAGGTCCCTATTTCACCTGCTGGATCTGCACGGAAAGCTTGGAGACGAAACATGGTGAAATTAGCAAATAAATGCACAACGAATATACTGTTGTGATATAGTGAATGTCAGAAACAGGACAACGTGGCAACTGGTACCTATCCTGTGGAATCTTTAACAATTAATGTTAATTTCAAGATGATAAATGATTAATAAATCAAGGTCGCAGGAAATCTTGTACCCGGTACTCATGTAAGAGGATAAGGGCAAGAAAATCCTACTAAACAAGCGAAACTGAGTTTCTAAAACAAATGAAACAGTTAATTGTCTCAAAAGTAAAATTGGTAGTCCAAGAATGTAGGCATACCTTGTCGAGTCTATAGGACATAAGCAAGTTTTTCCCACTGAAATTAATATGATACTTACAGAATTAGCGAACTTTTGTGCTCTGAAAAAGAAGGCTAATTCCCTTCCAATGTAAATATCATCATCTCTGACCGACGTGTAGGAGTGCGAGGTGTCAACTGGTGACGAGAACTGCTGCTGAGGTCCCAATTCAGCAACTAAAGTTCGTGCGAGAGGAACTATGGCCCTCTTTATCCTCTTACTGTCAGATTGCAGAAGATTAGGTGCACTTGACCTGGGGACAGACTACAGTACCAGGGTACCAATATGATGATCTGCCGAAAATATGAGAAATATCCTAGGGACAAAAGATGGTAAACACGAGTAATAACACGGAGGGAGAGATGACCAATTAAGAGAATGACTGAGGCCTACAGTCACCACGTAATCCAAAGTTGTCTCACCTTCACCATATGCTACTCTCGGAATGCACAATACACACAGCACCATATGAAAATAAAATTGAATATTAAAAATAGTAAAAAGCTACTTTACCAAAGCCAAATACGCTTACCACAAATTTACTACTTGGCACCAGTACCTGAGTGAAGCTCCGTGGACAGGCCCCCACGTAATGTGACGGTAAAGCGTTGGTGTTCGGCTGTTTCAAAAGCTGGGGGCAGGGCCTCGTCACATCACAAAAAAAAAAGAGAAAAGTTTGTCCTTTCGTCTGTGGTAAGGTAATGGGAAGACACACAAAACACAAGTATATAAACAATGAAATTTTAATTACTCTAGAAAACAAGACATGAATAAAGGCAATCTCATAAAATGCAGGACAAGTCAACAAACAAAATAACATGAATAATCACTGGCAAATGAAATGTTACGCTAAGACAAGTAAGTTACAATGATAGCAAAATAAAATATGTAATGGGTGCTGGAATACTGGCTTCAAGCTACCACCTCCCTTAGTACACGAAAGCCAAGGCTTAGTCTACCAGCGAGAGATGTCAACTTCATGGAGCACATAGATATTCTGACGAGTCTGGCACGCTGCAGCCCAGACGTCGACTTGTGGTGGTGGCGGAGTGCAGGTGCGACGAGACACCAGCCAATCAGCAACAGGCAGGCAGAGGATGAGCAGTTTGTTGGTTACGGCGGGCTGTGGCAGGGTACGATTTGCTTTCTGGGCAAAACGCTTGGCGATACTGGTGGACGTATCTTCTATATAGTATCTTGTACTTTGACGTAATGATGTAGGGAAGAGCAGGCTCAATCTCTCTTGAAAGAGATTATCGTCACAATATAAATATATATATAAATATATATATATATATATATATATATATATATATATATATATATATATATATTTATATATATATATATATATATATATATATATATATATATATATATATATATATATATATATATATATATATATATATATATATATATATATATGTCGTACCTAGTAGCCAGAACGCACTTCTCGGCCTACTATGCAAGGCCCGATTTGCCTAATAAGCCAAGTTTTCCTGAATTAGTATATTTTCTCTAGTTTTTTTTCTTATGAAACGATAAAGCTACCCATTTCATTACGTATGAGGTCAATTTTTTTTATTGGAGTTAAAATTAACGTAGATATATGACCGAACCTAACCAACCCTACCTAACCTAACCTATCTTTATAGGTTAGGTTAGGTTAAGTAGCCAAAAATATTAGGTTAGGTTAGGTAGGTTAGGTAGTCGAAAAGCAATTAATTCATGAAAACTTGGCTTATTAGGCAAATCGGGCCTTGCATAGTAGGCTGAGAAGTGCGTTCTGGCTTCTAGGTACGACATATATATAAATATATATATATATATATATATATATATATATATATATATATATATATATATATATATATATATATATATATATATATATATATATATATATATATGTCGTACCTAGTAGCCAGAACGCACTTCTCAGCCTACTATGCAAGGCCCAATTTGCCTAATAAGCCAACTTTTCATGAATTAACTGTTTTTCGACTACCTAACCTACCTAACCTAACCTACCTTTTTCGGCTACCTAACCTAACCTAACCTATAAAGATAGGTTAGGTTAGGTTAGGTAGGGTTGATTAGGTTCGGTCATATATCTACGTTAATTTTAACTCCAATAAAATAAAATTAACATCATACATAATGAAATGGGTAGCTTTATCATTTCATAAGAAAAAAATTAGAGAAAATATATTAATTCAGGAAAACTTGGCTTATTAGGCAAATCGGGCCTTGCATAGTAGGCTCAGAAGTGCGTTCTGGCTACTAGGTACGACATATATATATATATATATATATATATATATATATATATATATATATATATATATATATATATATATATATATATATATATGTCGTACCTAGTAGCCAGAACTCACTTTTTGGCCTACTATGCATGGCCCGATTTGCCTAATAAGCCAAGTTTTCCTGAATTAATATTTTTTTTCTAATTTTTTTCTTATGAAATGATAAAGCTACCCATTTCATTATGTATGAGGTAAATTTTTTTTTATTGGAGTTAAAATTAACGTAGATATATGACCGAACCTAAGCAACCCTACCTAACCTAACCTATCTTTATAGGTTAGGTTTGGTTAGGTAGCCGAAAAAGTGAGGTTAGGTTAGGTTAGGTAGGTTAGGTAGCCGAAAAACAATTAATTCATGAAAACTTGGTTTATTAGGCAAATCGGGCCTTGCATAGTAGGCTGAGAAGTGCGTTCTGGCTACTAGGTACGACATATATATATATATTATTAAATATGACCGAAAAAGTAAGATTAATAATTCTAACACGAATTTTCTCAATCTTTCGTACATTACGCTTCACTGTTGGAGGTAAATCAAAAATCAATTCTCCAAAATTCATTTTTATTTCTACTCTGACGCGACACGGGCGCGTTTCGTAAAACTTATTACATTTTCAAAGACTTTTAGTTCACAAATACACAACTGAATAGAACTTACGTATCTCCGATTTTATATCTACATTTGAGTGAGGTGGGAGGGGTGATGTGGCATTAACACAAGACAGAACAAAAGGGGATATTAATAGGGTATTAAAAGTATCAACACAAGACAGAACACAAACAATGGGTATTGAATAGAACCTCTTGACATACCAGAAAATATTCTGAGGAAACTACTCCAAGCTTGTACTAAAGAGGCACCCTTCTTGAGCCCGGATGGGCACATGTATAAGCAAGTAGATGGGGTCGCCATGGGTTCTCCCCTAGGTGTCCTGTTTGCAAACTTCTACATGGGTACCATCGAGCAAAAAGTCTTAGTCGACATGAACTTGAAACCGGCCATATACTGCAGGTATGTTGACGACATTTTTACACAGGTACCTGATGTCAGACATCTGCAGGAGCTGAAGGAAGCATTTGAGCAGAGTTCCGTGCTGCGTTTCACTTACGAGATGGAAAAGGATGGGAAGCTGCCCTTTCTAGATGTAACAGTCATGGAAAAGGGCGGAGGTTTCCACACTGCAGTCTACACTAAGGAAACAAACATAGGAATGTGCCTAAATGCCAACAGCGACTGCCCTGACAGGTACAAGAGGAGTGTTGTTAACGCATATGTCGACCGTGCTCTCAGCCACAGCTCAGAATGGAAGCAAGTCGACGAAGAACTCTGTAGGGTAAGGCAGGTCCTAGTCAATAACGGCTTCTCCAATGGTTTCGTCGAAGACATCATAAGAAGGAAAGTGAAAAGCCATGCAACCTCTGAAGAGACAACTAACACAACACCTATACCTCCTATTAGACTATTTTACAGGAACTTCTTTTCTACAGCTCATAAAATGGAGGAAAGGGTCCTGAAAGATATTGTTAATAGAAACGTTATCCCTACAGACAAAAATCAGAGGATACAACTGACGATTTACTATAAAACCAGAAAAACGGCCAGCCTACTCATGAGAAACTCTCCAGACACAAAACAGAACGCTTTAAAAGAGACTATCGTCGTCTATGCCTTCAAATGCCCACTTGGGGACTGTAAGCTCCAAAAAACCCAGTATATAGGCAAACAACAACATCTCTTTTTAGGCGTTTAACGATGCATAAGCAACAGGGCTCCATTAAGGAACATATAATCTCTTCCCACAACCAAACCATCGCCAGAGAAATCCTAGTAAACAACACAGAAATCATCGATAGATACAGCGATAGCAGGCAGCTTGACGTTTGCGAGGCACTACACATCAAGAAGTCAACACCAGCAATCAACAGCCAATTATTGCACAACTATATTCTACCCACCTCAAGACTCCGCTCCAATATAGAAGCATCAAGAAATATGGACCAATAGGCTTTCTACAAACACTTCTATTCAATACCCATTGTTTGTGTTCTGTCTTGTGTTGACACTTTTAATACCCTATTAATATCCCCTTTTGTTCTGTCTTGTGTTAATGCCACATCACCCCTCCCACCTCACTCAAATGTAGATATAAAATCGGAGATACGTA
>NC_091193.1:34901419-34918919 GCF_040958095.1 Procambarus clarkii
GGCAACTCGGATGGTAATCTTGGGCATAGCATTTCACCAAATCACCTCATTCTTTGGGGCACACGTGAGGAACACAAATGCGAACAAGCCTGAATGGTCCCCAGGACTATATGCGAATGAAAACTCACACCCCAGAAGTGACTCGAACCCATACTCCCAGGAGCAACGCAACTGGTAACTACAGGGCGCCTTAATCCACTTGACCATCACGGCCATGAAAAGGAAGTGATAGCCAAGGCTATTTGAGCCACTTCCCGACGGCAACTCGGATGGTAATCTTGGGCATAGCATTTCACCAAATCACCTCATTCTTTGGGGCACACGTGAGGAACACAAATGCAAATATATATATATATATATATATATATATATATATATATATATATATATATATTGTGACGGTAACGCGTTGGTGTTCGGCTGTTTAAGGCTAGGGGTATGACCTCGTCACATAGTTATAAAAAAAAATAGAAAAACTGGAACTTCGTCTGTGGTAAGGTAAGGAGAAGACACACAAAACACAAGTAAAACTTTAACAATGAAATTTTTAATTACGTTAAATAAATCAAAACATGAAAATAATGCACAAACAAATTCTTATAATAAAATCAATGAATCAAAATAATAAGAATAATTAAATGACAAAATGAAAAGTTACGTTAAGGCAAAATAACAAGAAGTGCAATACAACAGTAAGTGGGAGGTGCTGGAATATTGGCTTAAAGCCACCACCTCTCTCAGTACACTCTAGAGTCTAGCTGGGAGGTGTGCTGGCTACGAAAGCACGGAACATTCTGAAGACTGATGTTGGGGCGACCCCAGACATCGGGTAGTATTGGGGGGCGAGTGCAGGTGCAGCCAGACCGGCGACCAATCAGCGGAGCCGTAGCGATCAACAGGTAGTTTGGTGATTTGGGTCCGAACAGGTGGCGGGCTGCATACGTTTCTGCTCACCCTTGCAAGCCTTGCTGGTGTTGTTGTCGTTGTTGGACATTTCTTCCATAGTCTTTTTATATAATTGTGAAGACGTAAGTATGGAGGGAAGAGCAGGCTCAATCTCTTGAAGGAGATTATCGTCACAACTCTCCCCCGAAGCCTGCGGTTCTGGAAGAAGTACGTCGTTATGTGGTGGAGTAATGGATGGAGTTGCTTCTACTTCATAAACTCTGGAGAGGGCATCGGCTATGGTGTTGTCAGAACCCTTGATATAGCGGATCTCCAGGTTGAAGTCTTGTAAATACAGAGCCCATCGTAGAAGACGCTGGTTGGTGAATTGGGCTTGATGTAGGAAGCGGAGAGGGTTGTGGTCTGAGAAGATGGTGGTAGACCTGGCGCCTTGTAGGTACGGAGCGAAGTGTTGGAGGTTCAGGACGATGGATAGTAGCTCCTTTTCAATAGTGCTGTAGTTCCTCTGGTGTGGTTTCAGTTTGTAGCTGTAGTAGCTGACAGGTAGAACTTCCTCGCCTCGTTGTTGCATCAGGACACCACCAACGCCGGTACCACTGGCGTCGACATGAAGGACGAAAGGCTTGGTGATATCTGGAGAGGCGAGAATGGGGTTAGAACAGAGGAGGAATTTGAGTTGTTCGAAAGCAACGGTTTGCTGCATGGTCCAATTATACCGTTGCTTGGGACTGGTTAATAGAATTAGAGGTGTGGCGACTGTACTGAAATTCCTCACAAACCTACGGTAGTAAGAGGCAAGACCAAGGAAGCGCAGGAGCTGCTTCCTGGTGGTAGGCTGTGGATACTGTAGGATGGCTTGAGTGTGTGAGTCTAACGGAGCTATGCTGCCACTCCCAATAACATGACCCAGATAACGCACTTTACCTTTCGCGAAAGTGGACTTGCCCAGGTTGATGGTGAGGCCGGCTGTCAGGAGCTTGGAGAACAGACGTCGCAGCTGGAGCAGATGTTCACTCCAGGAGTTGGAGGCTACGACGATATCGTCCAGGTAGGCGTATGTGTTATCCAAGCCCTGGATGACACGGTTGACAGCTCTTTGAAAGGTGGCCGGGGCATTACATAGTCCGAAAGGAAGGCGTTCATATCTGAAAAGTCCAAAAGGAGTGATGAAGGCAGATATTTCTTTAGCGCGCTCCGTTAGACACACTTGATAGTACCCCTTAAGCAAGTCCACTTGGGACAAGTACTGGGCACTACCAATGGCATCAAGGATGTCATCTATCCTTGGCAAGGGGTAAGCATCCTTGACAGTGACAGAGTTCAGTTTTCGATAGTCAGTGCACAACCGCACCTTACCTTGGGGTTTGGGCACCAAGATACAAGGTGAGGCCCAGGGGGACTCACAAGGTGTAGCCAGTCCATGATCCAAGAGGTATTGCACCTCAGCACGCATGACTTCCTTCTTGCTCGGGCTGATTCGGTAGAAGGGTTGACGAATCGGCCGGGTGTCGGGGAGCAGTTGGATGTCGTGCTGGGTAACATTACACTCTTGGGGATCATCTCTGAACAACTCTTGATGTTCTCTGAAGATCTTGACGAGAGGTGCACTATGATTATCCTGAAAGTATTTGGGAAGATCATTAAGGATTTCGGAATTAGAAAGCGCTGACTCCTTGTCAGTGCTTTCGGGAGGAGAAGCTGGGAAGGTCTCACTGTGGATGTAGGGTTCTGTGAATGTGGAATAATTAGTTAAGACAGTGGGAGGAGTACCATTATATTGCTTCAGGAGGTTGACGTGGCACAGCTGGGTCTTCCGCCGCCTATCTGGAGTCTCTATCACATAATTATTATTATTCCTGCACTCTTTGACGCAGTAGGGTCCTGAAAATCTGTTTTGTAAAGGTGAACCTGGGATAGGGAAATAAGCAAGGACGAAGTCTCCCGGCTTGAATTTTCTTACTTTGCTGGTCTGGTCGTAATGAGTCTTCATTCTCACCTGGGCTTTCAATAGATTATCATGGGCAAAGCGGTGGACTCTCTCTAGAATGTGCTGAAGGTTTTGAAGAAACTGGGGCACATTCTGATGCTCACTGAAGGTGGCATCTCTGAGAGAGTCTTTGAAAGCCTTAAGGGGAGTACGGCACTTACGGCCGTAGAGCATCTCATAAGGAGATACTCCTAGGGACTCATTGGGGAGACTTCTGAAAATACACATTATTAGGTCAATCTGCTTATCCCAATCCTTTGAGGTTTCACTACAAAACTTTTTCAAGAGTGCTTTGATGGTCTGATGACTACGTTCAAGAGAACCCTGTGAAGCAGGATGATAGGGGCTGGACAATACCTGTTTGATGTTGAACTCCTCCAGTGTCCTTTTGAAGAGATCACTGGTGAAGTTGGTGCCACAGTCACTTTGAATCTCCCTGGGAAATCCGTATTGAGTGAAGATCTTCAATAGATGTTTGATAACCGTAGCAGCCGTGATGTTCTTCACTGGAACTGCTATGGGAAATCTGGTGGTAGGACACAGGATGGTTAGGATGTAGGCGTTACCTGAACTGGTCCGAGGTAAAGGACCGACACAGTCTATTATGAGTCTGTGGAAAGGTTCCACAGGCACCTGTATGGGAATCAGTGGTGCTCTGGGAATGGAGACGTTCGGTTTGCCTGCCATCTGACATGTATGACACTGTTTTACGTACTGTTTGACGTTATTTACCATACCTGGCCAGTAGTAGTCTTGGCGAATCCCATGGTAAGTCTTGTTGAAGCCGTAGTGGGAGAATGCTCCATGGGCCAGGTGTAGAATAGTGGGCCGCAGGCTGGTGGGAATCACAAGTTGTTCGGTGTTGGCCCAATCGTCCTCCTCCTTCAGTTTACTGGGTCTATATCTGCGGTAGAGCAAGTCGTTCTCTAGGAAGAACCCAGGAATACTGTCGGGTTGAGTCTCAGCCTGGAAAAACAATGGTGTTAAAGTAAGATCTTCCCTCTGCAACTTACGGAACTCCAACTTGGTCAGATGCGGGGGTAGTTTCTGAGGGTCTTGAGGGACAGCGGTAGCAGTAGAGTCAGCTGGCTGTGGACGTGCGGCTTGTGCACGGGTGGTCACGAGAACCGGAGGAGAAACATCATCACTCTCTTGAACCTCTGCTGGAACATACTCAAGAATAGGGTTACTTGGCACAGAGTTACACACCTGGGGTTTGTCCATGACGATCAGGTTGGTTGGTTGCAGGTCTTCTGCCAAGTCGTTGCCTAGGAGAAGTTGCACTCCGGGCATGGGAAAAGGCTTTTCCCTGACGGCGACTTGGACTTCCCCGTTCACGTAGGGACAATCCAGGTGGACTCTGGCGAGAGGGTATGGAGTAGTAGCAGTGAGGTCAGTGATGAAGACCGTTTCCCCGGTGTAGACTATGTTGGGAACAGCCGACTTCAAGATGATCGATTGTAGAGCCGCTGTGTCCCTCAAGATCTTCAATTTGAAACGTACCTCCGGATTTGAACCGTTGGCAGAGACAGTTCCAGTATACAGGTGGTTACTGAAAAGAGAAAGATCATTAACATCAACACCAACATTCATCACAGGCTTACCGGACTTAGGAGGAGTTGGTTTGGGTCGTTGTTGGTCAGTGGTTCCCTTGTATTGAGACTTACCACACTTGTCTATGGTATGTCCATAGAGTCTACAATATTTGCAGTACAGTTGTGAACCAGCTTGATCGGGGCTCACCTTCTCGTAACTGTACCACGACTTCTTACTGGAGGATGGTTCAGGTGTCAGCCGGTGGATGAGGCTGTAAGTGTCAGCCGACTTAGCACACTTCAGGTAGTCGGTTTCTTCTTTATCTGCTAAGTAGAGGCGGACAGGAGGCGGCACACGTCTCAAGAATTCTTCAACAAGCATCAGGTTGACGAGTTCTGTAAAAGTAGAGACATGTGCTGCTTCCAGCCATTTCATGAAATACCTCCGTTTCGTGTTAGCAAACTCGAGGAAGGTAGTGGTACTTGCCTTCAGGTGGTCACGGAATTTCCTTCTATAACTTTCAGTAGAGAGGAGGTAGGCGTCCAACACTGCTTGTTTCAGAGTGTAGTAGTCATTCTCAGACGCCAAAGTACTGAGTGTGACTGCAGCTCTACCTGTAAGATGGACTCTGAGAAGTGTGGCCCATTGGTCGACAGGCCAACTGAGTTGATTAGCAAGGGTTTCAAAGGTGGTAAAGAACACATCAACTTCTGCTTCTACAAAGGATGGCATTAACTTACTTGCATGTGATATATTAAAACTGACGGGAAGATTGGCAGTAGCTTGCTGGCGTTGAGCGAGGTGTGAAGTTTCCAACGTGTATTCCCGTTGACGACACTCAAGAGCCAGAGTCGCTTGTTGCTTGTCATGTTCACGTTGCATTTCCAACTCGCGTTGTTTGGTTTCAAGCCGTATGCGTTCCCGCTCCTGGAGTAAGGCAATCTCACGTTCTTGTTCTTCCCTTCGTATGGCAGCTGCTCGTTCTTGTTGTTCGAGGGCTTCCCTTTGCTGTTCGCGGGCTTCCTTTTGCTGCTCACGTTCAATCTTAGCCAGCTCTAGTTTAAGTTTCATCGTTGCCAAGTCAGTTTTATCTGCAATATAGTAAGTTTCATGAGTTTCAGAGTCTATCTTACCTTGCTCTAAATAGTAATCCAGCAACAGGTTGTGTAGGTCATTTTTGTTGGCTTGATAGGGAACTTCTAGTTGATACTCATGTGCAAGAGTTTGTAGTTCAGTCCTCTTGGCACGACTTAAAGTCCCTATTTCACCTGCTGGATTTGCACGGAAAGTTTGGAGACGAAACATGGTGAAATTAGCAAATAAAGGTACACGAATGTTCAATAATGAAATGTCAGAAACAGGACAACGTGGCAACTGGTACCTATCCTGTGTGATCTTTAACAATTAACGTTAAGTGAAAGATATTAAATGATTAAATTAAATCAAGGGCGCAGGAAATCTTGTACCCGGTACTCATGTAAGAGAATAAGGGCAAGAAAATCCTACTAACAAATGAAACAAAGTTTCGAAAACAAATGAAACAGTTAAATGCTTCAAAAGTAAAATTGGTAGTCCAAGGATGTAGGCATACCTTGCCAAGTCTCTATAGGACATAAAGCAAGTTTTTCCCACTGAATTTAATATGATACTTACAGAATTAGCGAACTTTTGTGCTCTGAAAAAATAAGCTAATTCCCTACCGTTGTATGTATCATCATCTCTGACTGACGTGTAGGGGTGCGAGGTGTCAACTGGTGACGAGAACTGCTGCTGAGGTCCCAATTCAGCAACTAAAGTTCGAGCTAGAGGAACTATGGCCCTCTTTGTCCTCCTACAGTCAGATTGCAGAAGATTGGGTACTCTTGACCCGGGGCAGACCACAGTACCAGGGTACCAATATGATGATCTGTCAGAATGAGAAATATTCAAGGGACATAGATGGTAAATACGAGTAATAACATGGAGGGAGAGATGACCAATTAAGAGTATGACTGAGGCCTACAGTCACCACGTAATCCAAAGTTGTCTCACCTTCACTATATGTTACTCTCGTAATGCATAATACACCGCACCTTATAAAAAATGAAATTGAATGAAAAATAGTAAAGCTACGTTAACAGAGTTAAATACGCTTACCATAAATTACCACTTGGCACCAGTACCTGAGTGAAGCTCCTAGGACAGGGCCCCCATATAACTTGTGACGGTAACGCGTTGGTGTTCGGCTGTTTAAGGCTAGGGGTATGACCTCGTCACATAGTTATAAAAAAAAATAGAAAAACTGGAACTTCGTCTGTGGTAAGGTAAGGAGAAGACACACAAAACACAAGTAAAACTTTAACAATGAAATTTTTAATTACGTTAAATAAATCAAAACATGAAAATAATGCACAAACAAATTCTTATAATAAAATCAATGAATCAAAATAATAAGAATAATTAAATGACAAAATGAAAAGTTACGTTAAGGCAAAATAACAAGAAGTGCAATACAACAGTAAGTGGGAGGTGCTGGAATATTGGCTTAAAGCCACCACCTCTCTCAGTACACTCTAGAGTCTAGCTGGGAGGTGTGCTGGCTACGAAAGCACGGAACATTCTGAAGACTGATGTTGGGGCGACCCCAGACATCGGGTAGTATTGGGGGGCGAGTGCAGGTGCAGCCAGACCGGCGACCAATCAGCGGAGCCGTAGCGATCAACGGGTAGTTTGGTGATTTGGGTCCGAACAGGTGGCGGGCTGCATACGTTTCTGCTCACCCTTGCAAGCCTTGCTGGTGTTGTTGTCGTTGTTGGACATTTCTTCCATAGTCTTTTTATATAATTGTGAAGACGTAAGTATGGAGGGAAGAGCAGGCTCAATCTCTTGAAGGAGATTATCGTCACAATATATATATATATATATATATATATATATATATATATATATATATATATATATATATATATATATATATATATATATATATATATATATATATATATAAGAAAATAGTTAGAGGGATAGAAGCCCTAAACCAGAAAATAATAAATACAGAATATGCGGTCATATTCAATGAAACATGTTTGAAAGAAAACCTGCTGCCAGTATACACCAATATATATATATATATATATATATATATATATATATATATATATATATATATATATATATATATATATATATATATATATATATATATATATATATATATATATGTCGTACCTAGTAGCCAGAACTCACTTCTCAGCCTACTATGCAAGGCCCGATTTGCCTAATAAGCCAAGTTTTCCTAAATTAATATATTTTCTCTATTTTTTTTCTTATGAAATGATAAAGCTACCCATTTCATTATGTATGAGGTCAATTTTTTTTTATTTGAGTTAAAATTAACGTAGATATATGACCGAACCTAACCAACCCTACCTAACCTATCTTTATAGGTTAGGTTAGGTTAGGTAGCCGAAAAAGTTAGGTTAGGTTAGGTTAGGTAGGTTAGGTTGTCGAAAAACAATTAATTCATGGAAACTTGGCTTATTAGGCAAATCGGGCCTTGCATAGTAGGCTGAGAAGTGAGTTCTGGCTATTAGGTACGACATATATATATATATATATATATATATATATACAAAGCAAGGCAATATATATATATATATATATATATATATATATATATATATATATATATATATATATATATATATATATATATATATATATATATATATATATATATATATATATATATATATATATAGGGAAGGGAGTACCACCTCTGGCTGGAAGAAGGGGGGACCCATAGCCTCGGAGGAAACCACACATAACGCATTGGAGGGAATGTGGGTCCCCTCCAATACAGTTTCTGTGTGCTTTTCTCCTACCACCCCCTTCCCTTTTTTTTTTTTTTTTTTTTTTTTTTTTTTTTTTTTTTTTTCGGTTAGGTTAGGTTAGGTTAGGTTAGGTTAGGCACTATATATATATATATATATATATATATATATATATATATATATATATATATATATATATATATATATATATATATATATATATATATATATATATTGCCTTGCTTTGTATATATATATATATATATATATATATATATATATATATATATATATATATATATATATATATATTGGTGTATACTGGCAGCAGGTTTTCTTTCAAACATGTTTCATTGAATATGACCGCATATTCTGTATTTATTATTTTCTGGTTTAGGGCTTCTATCCCTCTAACTATTTTCTTAGCATCAGGGCTTAATTGGAATAGGAGTTCTCCAAAACTCATTTTCGTACTTTTAAGGTGAAGAAAAGAAGTGATTTACTATAGAGTGTATTACACTTATTTGTATAATTTGCACGACGTTTCGAACCTCCATGGTTCATTCTCAAGTGAACAATCTTACAATACTAGTTGATTTTATACCCGCATTAGGTCAGGTGATAATACAGTGAAGGTGAAAAACATGGGGGGATACATAAGGGATAAACATAGGGGCTGCAGAAGGCTTATTGGCCCATACGAGGCATCTCCTATCTAAACACAAAGATTAATCCAGTGTAATTGGCCTGTTATGTTGGACATTGTCTTCTGTGTTGGCATCGATATGTTCTTGTCTTGTCCTTACTCTCATGGTGGGTAGAGTAAATAGTTCCATGATTTGGGTGTTCATGGTAGGTCGCTCTATTCTTATGTGAATTGCCTCAAGAATTTGTAATCTTCTTGAATCTTGGGTTTTGTCTATTATGCAAGTATTCTTGTTCAACATTTCTCTTGTTAGAGTAATGTCATGGGCTTGTCTCATGTGATTCCTAGGGGCACCAGATTGAAGATGGCATGTCAAACGCCTCGTCAGCTTGGTCGACGTCATACCTATGTACTTACATTGAAGGTTACATCCTTCGTGGGGGCAAGTGTACATGTATACAACGCTTGACTGCTGTAGAGGGTTCTCCGTCGGCTTCGGGCTGTTTTTGATAAGGAGTTCGGAAGTCTTCTTGGTTTTGTAGAATATTATCAGGTTTATGTTTTGGTTAGGAGTAGTGCTTTTTACTCCTTTACGGATTATTTCTTTCATTATTCTTTCCTCTTTTATATGTTCACTGTGCATGGTTGATTTGTAATATAATTTTATTGGGGGTGTTGTGGTTTCTGTTCTAGGTTCTGAATTATACCAACGGTCCAAGTGTCTTCTTATAGCAGCGTTTATTTCCGCGTTGCTATATCCGTTGTTCACCAATACCTGAGTTACTCTTTCAAACTCTCTACTCACGTTGCTCCATTCAGAGCAGTGGGTAAGCGCTCGACGAATATAAGCATTGAGAACACTGGCTTTGTATCTTTGGGGGCACTCACTTCTACCGTTCAGGCATAATCCTATGTTGGTGGGCTTGGTATATACGTTGGTGCTTAAAGAGGTTCCTGTTTTTGTTATTAGTACATCCAAGAATGGCAGACTGTTATTTTCACTATTTTCATGTGTAAATCGGAGTACTGACTCTCTCTCTAGGTGTCTTTTTAGGTCAATTAGTTCATCTGAGTCTTTTACTATTACGAATATGTCATCTACATAACGGCAGTGTACAGTTGGTTTTTGTCTGCTACTGAAGACCCTATCTTCGATGGTTCCCATATAAAAATTAGCAAATAAAACTCCTAAGGGGGAGCCCATTGCTACTCCGTCTATCTGTAAATACATGTCTCCTTGTGGACTGATGAAAGGGGCTTCCTTTGTACATGCTTCGAGAAGACTTTTCAAGTGTGGCTCAGGTATGTCTAATTTGGGGGTGCTCTCGTCTCTGTATACTCTGTCCAGTATCATTCCTATGGTTGTGTCGACTGGGACGTTGGTAAAAAGGGATTCAACGTCCAGGGAAGCGATGATTCCATCGGGCTGGGTAGATTTGATCAATTCTAGGAAATCTGCTGATGATTGTAGACTAAACTTACTTGGAGTGTATGGAGTTAGGAGTTCTACTAATGCACACTACTATATGCACACACTACATGTAGTGTGCATTTCAATAAACTTCAAGGCGACTATGGCTTAGGATATGCCTACGGCAATGTTAAGACGCATAAACCAGGTAACCCACTACGCCCTATAATCAGCCAAATACCAACCCCAACTTATCACCTGGCAAAGAAACTCAATGAACTCCTAACTCCATACACTCCAAGTAAGTTTAGTCTACAATCATCAGCAGATTTCCTAGAATTGATCAAATCTACCCAGCCCGATGGAATCATCGCTTCCCTGGACGTTGAATCCCTTTTTACCAACGTCCCAGTCGACACAACCATAGGAATGATACTGGACAGAGTATACAGAGACGAGAGCACCCCCAAATTAGACATACCTGAGCCACACTTGAAAAGTCTTCTCGAAGCATGTACAAAGGAAGCCCCTTTCATCAGTCCACAAGGAGACATGTATTTACAGATAGACGGAGTAGCAATGGGCTCCCCCTTAGGAGTTTTATTTGCTAATTTTTATATGGGAACCATCGAAGATAGGGTCTTCAGTAGCAGACAAAAACCAACTGTATACTGCCGTTATGTAGATGACATATTCGTAATAGTAAAAGACTCAGATGAACTAATTGATCTAAAAAGACACCTAGAGAGAGAGTCAGTACTCCGATTTACACATGACAATAGTGAAAATAACAGTCTGCCATTCTTGGATGTACTAATAACAAAAACAGGAACCTCTTTAAGCACCAACGTATATACCAAGCCCACCAACATAGGATTATGCCTGAACGGTAGAAGTGAGTGCCCCCAAAGATACAAAGCCAGTGTTCTCAATGCTTATATTCGTCGAGCGCTTACCCACTGCTCTGAATGGAGCAACGTGAGTAGAGAGTTTGAAAGAGTAACTCAGGTATTGGTGAACAACGGATATAGCAACGCGGAAATAAACGCTGCTATAAGAAGACACTTGGACCGTTGGTATAATTCAGAACCTAGAACAGAAACCACAACACCCCCAATAAAATTATATTACAAATCAACCATGCACAGTGAACATATAAAAGAAGAAAGAATAATGAAAGAAATAATCCGTAAAGGAGTAAAAAGCACTACTCCTAACCAAAACATAAAAATGATAATATTCTACAAAACCAAGAAGACTTCCGAACTCCTTATCAAAAACAGCCCGAAGCCGACGGAGAACCCTCTACAGCAGTCAAGCGTTGTATACATGTACACTTGCCCCCACGAAGGATGTAACCTTCAATGTAAGTACATAGGTATGACGTCGACCAAGCTGACGAGGCGTTTGACATGCCATCTTCAATCTGGTGCCCCTAGGAATCACATGAGACAAGCCCATGACATTACTCTAACAAGAGAAATGTTGAACAAGAATACTTGCATAATAGACAAAACCCAAGATTCAAGAAGATTACAAATTCTTGAGGCAATTCACATAAGAATAGAGCGACCTACCATGAACACCCAAATCACGGAACTATTTACTCTACCCACCATGAGAGTAAGGACAAGACAAGAACATATCAATGCCAACACAGAAGACAATGCCCAACATAACAGGCCAATTACACTGGATTAATCTTTGTGTTTAGATAGGAGATGCCTCGTATGGGCCAATAAGCCTTCTGCAGCCCCTATGTTT
Organism: Procambarus clarkii; assembly: GCF_040958095.1. NCBI lineage: Eukaryota > Metazoa > Arthropoda > Malacostraca > Decapoda > Cambaridae > Procambarus > Procambarus clarkii. The sequence goes on from NC_091193.1 coordinate 34,913,482, forward strand.
ATCCCTTATGTATCCCCCCATGTTTTTCACCTTCACTGTATTATCACCTGACCTAATGCGGGTATAAAATCAACTAGTATTGTAAGATTGTTCACTTGAGAATGAACCATGGAGGTTCGAAACGTCGTGCAAATTATACAAATAAGTGTAATACACTCTATAGTAAATCACTTCTTTTCTTCACCTTAAAAGTACGAAAATGAGTTTTGGAGAACTCCTATTCCAATTAAGCCCTGATGCTAAGAAAATAGTTAGAGGGATAGAAGCCCTAAACCAGAAAATAATAAATACAGAATATGCGGTCATATTCAATGAAACATATATATATATATATATATATATATATATATATATATATATATATATATATATATATATATTATTAAATATGACCGAAAAAGTAAGATTAATAATTCTAACACGAATTTTCTCAATCTTTCGTACATTTCGTTTCACTGTTGGAGGTAAATCAAAAATCAATTCTCCAAACTTCATTTTTATTTCTAGTCTGACGCGACACGAGCGCGTTTCGTAAAACTTATTACATTTTCAAAGACTTTAGTTCACAAATACACAACTGAATAGAACTTACGCATCTCCGATTTTATATCTACATTTGAGTGAGGTGGAAGGGGTGATGTGGCATTAACACAAGACAGAACAAGATGTGGTATTAATAGGGTATTAATTTCATCAACACAAGACAGAACAAGAGTATTAATAGGGTATTAATTTCATCAACACAAGACAGAACACGAAACAATGGATATTGAATAGAAGTGTTTGTAGAAAGAATATTGGTCCATATTTCTTGATGCTTCTATATTGGAGCGGAGTCTTGAGGTGGGTAGAATATAGTTGTGCAATAATTGGCTGTTGATTGCTGGTGTTGACTTCTTGATGTGTAGTGCCTCGCAAACGTCAAGCCGCCTGCTATCGCTGTATCTATCGATGACTTCTGTGTTGTTTACTAGGATTTCTCTGGCGATGGTTTGGTTTTGTGTCTGGAATTATTAATCTTCCAGACACAAAACAGAACGCTTTAAAAAGAGACTAACGTCGTCTATGCCTTCAAATGCCCACTTGGGGACTGTAAGCTCCAAAAAACCCAGTATATAGGCAAGACAACAACATCTCTTTCAAGGCGTTTAACGATGCATAAGCAACAGGGCTCCATTAAGGAACATATAATCTCTTCCCACAACCAAACCATCGCCAAAGAAATCCTAGTAAACAACACAGAAATCATCGATAGATACAGCGATAGCAGGCGGCTTGACGTTTGTGAGGCACTACACATCAAGAAGTCAACACCAGCAATCAACAGCCAATTATTGCACAACTATATTCTACCCACCTCAAGACTCCGCTCCAATATAGAAGCATCAAGATATATATATATATATATAAAGTGAGGGTACCACCTCTGGTGCAAATGTGGGGACCCATAGCATCGGAGAAGAAAATAAAAAGTATTCAGAGGAGACCTTGTGGTCTCTCACTGAACACTAATATTATCTTCTCCTACCACCCGCATTCTTTTATATGTACACATATATATTTGCTTTATTTGAACCTTGTTACAAAAAAGGAGTTACATATAGGTTACAAAGATGGTTATCATAGGTTGTCGAGTTCCTCCAGCTCCTCAGATGGCGGGCAGGAACCCTGGATGCACTGCGCATTTCCCCTCTGTATCCCCACGCTGAGGCGCTGGAAAAGAAAGCTGGCAGCTCTAGGGTCCCTTGTTGTTTCAATGAGCCTAGAACCCAGTTCCTTCCAAAAACTGGGTAGCACTTTTATCCTAGGCGCCGAGTGTCTCAGAAGCAATGGGGACAAAATTGTTGTGGTGATCCAGTTCTCTATACTTACGGGATTTGGCTGCTTCCCTGTGGGTGGCAGCGCCACCTGGTTGTGCAACACAGAGGTTAATGTAGGTGTTAGCCAGGGTTGATACGCACGTGTAGTCCCATACCAACTGCTTGCCATTCTTCCAGGGGTTCACTGTGATACCATCCAGGCGACCATTAAGAGCATCAGAGTTACGGGGCGTTAGGTAACGGGGCTCTCTTTCAGCTGGGCATCCAGCTGTGGTGAGGCTCCTCTTGATGATGTAGTTAACTTCACTGTGCCTCGAGTGCCATCCTTCTGTGCTTTGGCAGAGTAGGCCATGGTGGCCGTACCTGTCAGCCACCACCTCGCCACAAATACACCTATATCTGGTGTGGATTGGGGCAGCAAGGCGAAGGGCCACAACAATTCGGAGGGCGTTTGGTGTGAGACGCGTGCCAGTTGCCGACATTGGGGAAATCCCCTGCATGTGGGGCTGCTACTGCTGTGAGGCGAGCAATGTCGTGTTGTGTTGTTGCAGCATCCAGGCACTCTGCAGCAACTTGGTCTACAATGGGACCATCCCAGCTGGATTGCTTGTGGGCTTTTGGGGATGGTGGTTGAGGTGATGGCCTGCACAAGAGGATATATATATATATATATATATATATATATATATATATATATATATATATATATATATATATATATATATATATATTATATATATATATATATATATATATATATATATATATATATATATATATATATATATATATATATATATATATATATATATATATATATATATATATATATATATATATATAGTATATATATATATATATATATATATATATATATATATATATATATATATATATATATATATATATATATATATATATATATATATATATATATATATATATATATATATATATATATATATATATATATATATATATATATATATATATATATATATATATATATATATATATATATATATATATATATATATATATATATATATATATATATATATATATATATATATATATATATATATATATATATATATATATATATATATATATATATATATATATATATATATATATATATATATATACGTGTAAGTTGAATTCAATATCAATAAGAGCTGCCTCGAATGGGCCTTAGGCCTTCACGAGTAAAATGTATTCAATAAATAAAAGTGGGACAAAAACAACGCCTTGTTATTCTAGTTGCAGGTTAGCCCAGTCATACAGTAACTGGTGTTGTGTAGAAAATATATACATATAAACTGTAAAAACACTCCTGCTTGTTCTCAATATATTATGGTCAGCTAATAATTGTGGAATTGAAGAATTATGTAATGATGTTTTAATTACATAGTTACCGCATGTTTACTTCAGTCTCAAGACGTTTTGCTCAGTTAACAATTGGTGGGATACATAATATTTTTATTAGTAATATTGTTTAACTAACATTGTCAACTCCTTGTTTTCTTTGTCTCAAGCTTGTGTGATCATATAACAACGTGTTTGAAGAAGGATATCTTCTATGATCATCTTGTTTATCTGACAATGATAACACAATGTTGCTCTCTTCTCAAGTCATTATTGTAAGATAACAACTAGTGAAGCATGATATCATAAATTATAATATTATTTATCAGGAGTAACATCGTGTTCCTCGTGCTTTAAGCTTGCATATTATGATAACTAATCGTGGTGTTCAGAATGTCTGTGAAGGTCATTGTTAACTGATGACGTTATCATTGTTCCTCACGCCAATTCCAATTCTCAAATTTCATCAGTTACATACCATTTATTTTTATATTGGTTTAATGGTGATAGCAACAATGTCTCTCTTTCCTCGAGCTGGTATTGCCACATTATATTGTCAAAGGATTATAGTGTGCGATACTTATTAAGGTTAACTGACGATGGCAAAACTGGAGCCATCAGTTCACCCTAGTAAAGTTAGCTATTGTTGGGCGCTGCATAATGCTATTCGTCTGTTATCTATATAAATAAAAATGGAAATGTTCGATTGTTCAAAATCGCTAATCTCCGAAAGTTCTTCACCGATTGCTTTGAAATTTTCACACAATGTTCCATTCGCATCCGAGCAGGTTTTTATACAAATACTATATTGATGTCACGTCTGTAACGGAAAAAAACATGCATTTTAAAAAAACTATGTTTTTCATGTGAGAGAAATATTCGAAACCTCTTTACCGATTGCTTTCAAAAATTTGACACAACGTTGCATTCGAATAGACGCGTGTTTTTATTTACCTATTATCTACATGCCTTACATATGACAGGAAAAACATGCTTTTTTGAAAAACTCTGTTGGACGTAGGAGCAACACACGCTGTAATCTCCCAAGTTCTTCACCGATTACTTTGAAATTTTGACACAAAGTTCCATTCGAAAATGCGCGTGTTTTTATATACCTACTATATAAATACCACATCTGTGACAGATAAAAACATTTTTTTTCAAAACAGTGCCATCGTAACATAATACGATGGCGTAATAGCATATGCACAGAATAGCAACACACAAATGCAATAGTAAATATGTTACAAATTCCATTTCAATGTTTCCAATTGCATTGATAAATTTTATTTCCATAGATTTCGATTTATTTTAATTTGTTATTGAATTATTTTGTGTGACATTGCATTGGAATTGACCTGAGTTGTTTACCATACTGTTCATTCATAAGTATAAGTGTAAATGCCACACACCTGTGACAGGTAAAAATCATTTTTTTAAGAAATAGCACCATAAGTTGCACGTAAGAGCCACAAAAAGCTCTACTAAATATGTTTCGATTCCATTTCAATTTCTTTGATTGCGTAGACAAATTAAATTTTCATACATTTCAATTTATTTTCACTTTAATTTAATTATTTTGTGTAACATTGCAGTGGAACTGAGCTGTGTAGTTGACAATACCGTTCATTTCGTAAGTATAAGTATAGATGCCACACCTATTACTGGTAAAAACATGAGTGTTTTTAAGAAACAGTGCCATCTGTTGCACGTACGAGCAGCACATGCTATATTATATATGTTACGATTCCATTTCAATGGTTTCTGATTGCATTGACAAATTGAATTTCCATAGATTTTGATTTATTTTCATTTTGATTTAATTATTTGATGTGACATTGAGTTGGAATTGAGCTGTGTTGTTTACCGTACCGTTCATTTCATGTGTATAGATTATTTTTATATTTTTTCATTGTTTTACATTTCATTTTTTAACTCTTTTTCTTATAATTCAGTGATGGGAACATATGATCATTTGAGAATGCATCGGACGAGGAGTGGGGAATGGTGGGGAGGACGACGGGACAGGAGAGGGGGTAATGGTGGGGAGGACGATGGGACAAGGAAGTTGGGGATGGTGGGGACGAGGGGACACAGGAATGGAGAATGGTTGGGAGGACAAATGGACAGGGGATGGTGGGGAGGACGAGGGGACAAGGAAGTGGGTGATGGGACGGGGAAGGGGGGGGGGGGGAGTGGGGAATGGTTGGAAGGATCAGGCTGACAGGGGGAGTGAACAATGTTTGGGAG